>NC_056737.1:746812134-747004634 GCF_019279795.1 Protopterus annectens | reverse complement strand
GAGATGTGAAGGGGTCATCCTATAAAGGAAGAACACACGGGGAGTAGGGTTGAGCATAGGCAGCAAATTAGTAGGACCAGTTACTCATTTTGTCTGCAAAAATGCTTCACAGAGAGGGTTGTGGATCTATGAAATAGAGTACAAGAATATCCGGTAAAAACTGAATCCATCAAAACATCCCACGATAGCATGATACAGGTGGAGAAAAGCGGAATGGAGAAATGACTGAAAGGAAGGCTGTTACATGCACTTAAAAAGCAGATCACACTGTCTCCTTAAGCTATCAAGCAAACATAAATTAATGTCATCTCTGACGTCTTTACTTTGACTTATTAGAGTGCCTTACTTTACCTTCATAACTTTTAATGTTCACACCATCATTTCTTCCATTACAGTATCTGGTTATCTGTTTCATAATGACAGCTGGCTTTCAAATGAGCATTTTCCCAACTCCAAAGCTGCCCCTCTGCCCCTCTACTATCACTGTGATCATATGAAGTTACTAGGCTAATGGCCCTAGGGCCCTTACAAGCCTAGCCAAGTTCTACACTTATTTCCCTATGTCTCTGCTCTAATACAATAGTCTGATGCGCTTTGTGTTTCACTCTTGCAGTCCTGACTTGTGGGATTTCCCGACATGTAAGCCCTTGGCTGGCCTGACTGCCAGAGTAAAAATCTCCATCGTCATTAGGCTGGCAGATGTCCTACCTGACTCCAGTACTCATGGGTATATAGGAAGCCAGCCAACACTATGATATCAGTATTTTCTTGCCATCGGAGCCTGAAGCAGTATCTCAAGCCTTGGTCAATCTGCACCAGAGAGGTCACCTTAAAGATAAGTACCCCATTGGGGAACTCTTTTTTTTTTTCCCTTGCTTTAACTCATGTCAGATACGTTTAACAGTTGTCTCCACTGTGGTAAGCAAATCCCACACCAAGACTACCATTCACTGTATGTCACTTGCCTAGGCCCTGATCGCAACGTTCCTATTTGTTGTTTCTGCACCTGTTTCAACTCTAGGACCATCACGCATACGGCCAAGATCTTAGCTAGGGGTCTTAGTCTCCCATCTACTTTGCATCGTCCAATGGTGTCTGCCGGTCATCCTGAGGTTGAGCTCCTTAAGCATAGGAAGGTTAAGGACAAAAGACCCAAGCTTAGGGCCTCGGGTGACAGTCGTTCTCCATCTGCCAGTCCCCCAAGGCTTGTTATCTTTGAGGACGGCGAGGTGCTTTCGCAGGTGGTGGTGCAAGCCCCTGTTGAGACCTGTCTGGAGTCCAGCATGCCGTCAGGTCCCTCATTTTCTACACAGGCCTTTATTCGTAGTTTGTTGGTCGGATCCAGGGTCACTCAGCAGAACTCTGCTTCCTACAAGCAACCTTGTAGTGGTGACTTCCATTTGCGGCATCAGTCTGTATCGGCTCATCCTTACAGAGAGACTGGCATCAGGATTGCAGATGTACCTAGGCCCAAGGCCCAAGCTACCTCTAAGAAAGGTTCTACCTCAGATCCTACATACACAGGGATATCAACCTACTAAGGTTAGCTGAAGACCTTATGTCTATAGTCAGAGCTAGGCAACTCCCCTTGAAGTCTTCCTCGGGTAAAAGGAAGGGAGATCCTACCTCTGAAGATTTTTCTGAGCCTCCTGAGTCTGATGAAGATTCCGACCAGCAGGAATCTGTTTTTGACAAGGGACCTTTCTTTTCTTCCTTTGAAGATTCAGATTCTGAAGCGAATCTGACTTCAGCTTCACCTCCTGAAGACATCACCTTTGGGGAAACTCTCCATGCCATAAAAGGACATTTCCACTGGGAGGCCCAGGAATATACACAATCAAAAAAGGGGGTTAGGGAGTTTATTGACTCCCAGAACACAAACCTTTGGCTATCCTTCCTGTGTTGGAGGGTTGTAGAGGATGTTTTTATGGATTCTTCCTTGAATCCATATTTTCTTTCTCCAGGCCCTTGAAAACCAAAGTTGTACAGGGTGCTGGACTCTAATATCTCTTCAAGAATCCTTCTGCTGATCCAGAGGTTGTCACTCCAGGACCCAAAGGAACAAGGGCTAGCTCTTCAAAAAATCCTGCTGACAAAGAAAGCAGGGCCCTTGGCAGTTTTGGAAAAAAAAAAAAGTTTATACTTCTGCTACTCTAACCATGAGGACCCCAAACTGCCAGTTTCATATGATCAAATTCCAGCAAACTATTTTAGATCAAATGAGGTAAAAGATTTCTTCACTGGAGGACAAGAACATTTCCAAGGAATTGTTGGACCTTTTTGCCATTCTAAGTCTCAGGTGGATAGACACTCTATACTGCAGCTATGGTGCTATGGAGGCCTCCAGCTGAGTTGCAGTCTCTGGATGCCCTTCTATTCCTATGTTGCAGTATTCTTGGTGTGGGATTTCCCACCTCAGGCGACCCGTATGTCTTCTCCTATACAAAAGCTTGGCTGTTGTAGTTGCGTGGGACGTCACACGTAGGGCCATAAACCAGGGGCCTTAAATGTATCGTCTGCACACACAGACCTCAGAACTTTTCAGCCACAAATAACCGTCACATTGTGTGCTTTGCTCCTTCACCACCCCCGTTGGGGGTTTTTCTTCTTCGACTTCTAGCTAAAGCTTGGTTTGTTGTAGTAACCTTTAGCAGATGTCAGCAAAAAAGGGTAAATGCCAATGTGGGTGCCACATGCCACATAGATACACACGACCACTGCTTATTCTGCTTAAGCTGAGAGCATGACCATACTTTTTGCTTGCTCTAACAATCCCTCATTCCTAAGACCCTATGCCAGCCGTTTGGCTACTCTCAATCTTTATCTAGAAAATCAGCGACTTAAAAAAATTAGTCTAAGGATGGATCCCATTTCGGAAGCTCCGACTGAACCTCCGTGGAAGAAGGCCAAGATTCCTAGGCCCACTTCCACTGATTCTCTGCTTTTGGACACCCTGCCAGCTGCCAATTTAGGATTTGAGGGACATCCGTCAGATCCATCTACTTCGACGGTGACCTTCGAGGAAACCGCTTTTCAGTTGATAACTAGCAAAGCCAATGAGCTTACTCAGACATCGGTTACAGCCAAGGTCGAGGGGGGACAAAACACAGCCGGGCCTCCAACCGGGATCCCTACTCTTGACACCGCTACCCTTAGCCATGCACCTAGTTCCAGTCCTTTGCCTAAGGCTACTCCATTAAAAAAGAAACAGAAAGCCAAACATCTGGCTACACCCGCTGAAGACCTACCTGATTGGCAGTCTGTCACTTCATCTTTGATGCAGGCCTTCATGGCCCTTAGGCCCACAGCCTCTTCTCCATCTACCCTTCCTGTCCTCAGCCCTAGGCCTGCCTCTGTCTCCTCTCTTCTACCGCCCAGTTCACAAGACGGGGAAGAAGGGCTGAAGGCTTATTATTCATCTTCAGATGAATCAATCCCACATGCCTCCCAAATAGCCTCTTCTCAAGAATATTACTCCCCAGATGAAGAATTCATCGAAGTGGACTCCCCTCCAGAGGATATCACTTTTGGAGAGACCATAACCAAAATGAAGGAATACTTCAAATGGGACACCTCACAAATGTCTGATACTCAAAAAAGGTATTTTTAATTGCTGCAAGTGGAACTTCCCTCCCCTTCTGCCATTCTTCCTGTCATCCCTGCTTATTTAGATGCCTTTTCCTCAGCATTTAAGACCCCAGACTGTCAGCCCCCTGCTCCTAAGAGGCCAGATCACTTCTACAAAGTGCCTGATGACCAGAAATCTAGTCAAACCACCCCTGGCAGACCCTGCTGTGATTGCAGTATCTCCAGATAAACAATACAGACTGATTCCATCTGCCTCTCTCCTACCTACAGATAAGGACAGTAAAACTATGGATAGAATTGAAAGAAGGTTTACACCTCTTCCATATTGGCCTTCATAGCCATCAACTATCAAACTCATATGACCAAATATGCTCTGGACCTTATCTTTCAAGCCTCTACTCTGCTGGCCGCTACTCCAGACTGCCCCACTAAGTCTGACATAGCATCTAAACTATCTCTGGCTGCCCAAGTAGCCAGACATTCCATTAGATGTAGTTGTGATGCTGCAGATGCCTCTGCACAGTCTGCAGCCTCTGCCTCTGTACTTCGAAGATATTCATGGTTATGTCTACAACACTTACCGGAGGACTTCAAGTCTAAAATCTTAGATGGTCCTCTAGACCCTGACTTGTTGTTTGGTAAACAGTCAGCAGACCTTTTTAAAAATCTGCAAGAAAAGAGTAAGGACTTGCAAGACGTCAAGCATCTTCGTGTGTCTCCTATTCCTAAATGTTACAGGAATTACCTTGCTAAAACTACATTTGTAAGAAGAAATCCCTCCTCTGCTGGACCTCCCTCTTCTGGACACAGAAGATGGGCCAGAAGACAAACCTCTTCCAGGCCAGCTGTCTCACAGCCCCCCACTAGACCTCCCTTTCAAGACAGAGGAGGACCAACAATGCATGACTGCCTTGCCCACCTTCCCCTTTCTGTCTGCCTCTCCCACTGCCTCCCATTTTGGAAAACCATCACTACAGACAAATGAGTTCTGGCTATAGTTCAAAAAGGATACTTCTTTTCTTGGAGAGAGAGTCCCCCTTAAGGGGCGTACCCTTCCCCCCAAGAAATCAGAGACACCTCTTCCCACATATTTTACAAGACCTTCTGAACCTGGGAACAAAAGAACCTGTCCCTCCAGAGCAGGAAGGAAAAGGCTTCTACTCAAGACTGTTTCTGGTCCCCAAAAAAGATGGATCATGGAGGCCCATTCTAGACCTTACTTTTCTAAACCTATTCTTAAAGGTTCCCACCTTCAGAATGTTGTCCCTACAAAATGTACTCCCTCTTATGCCAGCCCAGGCCTTCATGACCACACTCGACGTGAAAGAAGCCTATCTGCATGTCCCCATACAGCCTTCCCACAGGAAATTCTTACGTTTTTCTGGACCCTCCTCTCACTTTCAATTTACAGCATTGCCCTTTGGTTTGTCCTCTAATCCCAAAGTGTTCACAAAATGCCTGGCACCTGCCATAGCCTATTGCAGAACACAAGGGATTCAGATTTACCCTTACCTGAACAACATCCTTATTCTAGCAGAATGCAAGGAAACCCTGCAAATCCATTTACAGTTCACCATTTGCCTACTTCTAAGACTGGGGTTCACTCTCATCTTGTAGAAAACACCAAAAGCCAGCAAGATAGTGTCACCGTTTATTCAGAGGCAAAAAGAAGGACAAACATGTCCAAATTCAAAAACTCATACTAGTTTCGGCACCAGCCTTCATCAGTGAGTAAAAATCATCCAAAAATCCATAGTCAACGTCAGTTTAAATATTGGAATAAACCAATAACAATACAGACATTTGCATATAGCTTCCAAGTAAGATTTAAAGCAACATGACACTGTACATTGAGATATATATATCCCCATACAATACAGGTGTTCCAAAGCTGTAGTTCTAATAATGAACTAGAATAACATGAAACAAATAATGGAATATTATTTCTATACATAAGTATAATATAGTCTTAAATTGCAAAGGGAAAAATATAAATAAAGTGTCATGTAATGTACAAATGTATCAAAATAATGAGGTGGATTATAAATGGTCATTGAGACCTGGAGGAAAAAGGGCTCCTAAGTGTGTGATCCAGTATCTTTCCTTGTGGCTCAGGATACCTTGCCATCCTGTCTGGTTTTGCCTATTCCCTGTGATTTTATCTATAATAGTAAACATAAACTGAGCACTGGGATGTTTAACTGTATGTAAGTATAGGGCATTAGATGCCTTATGGTTCCGTATGTCGCTACGATGTTCCCCAATTCTGATACGTAGTGAACGTGAAGTCTTGCCAACATAGAATGATTTACATTGGCATGTAGCCAAATATATAACCCAGCTAGTGGAACAATTGCCAAAAACCTTGATATCATACACTTTGCTGGTGTTAGAGCTCGTAAATTGTTTGAGCTGATTAACATGAGCACAAGATACACAATGTCCACACCTGAATGTTCCCAATAATTCATCCCCCAATATGGTAAGTTGTTTGTATTTGGCTGCCCCACTTTCTTTGTGTTTGTAATGAGAAAACAGGGTACCTAATGTTTTTCCACGTCTAAATGAAAATGAGCATTGGTTGTCTAAAATCCCCCTCAAAAAGTCATTTGCTAATAAGATGTTCCAATTTTGGTTCACCGCTTGCCTGACAGTCTGATGATTTTTACCAAGTGTAGTAATTAATCTGACTTTAGAGCTATTGATGTTTTGACTTTTATCCCTGTATTCCAACAATGTCTTCCTTTCTTGGTTGTCAGAATAGGTCCTGGCTAATTCAATGTCAGAAATGCAATAGCCCCGGTCCAGAAATCTAGTTAGTAAATCTGTTTTGGCTGTAGAATAGTCCTGTGAACATGAATTGATTCTCCGAATTCTCAGATATTGAGATTTGGGGATGTTCCGGATGGTGTGGCGTGGATGCATACTATGAGCATGTAACAGGGTATTAAACTGGGGATATTTCCGATAAATTTTTGTATTGAGTGTGTTATCAATGTTACGATATACTGTAACATCCAAAAAGGTTATAACATCTCTATGGAATGTGATAGAGAATTCAATGCCCCAAATGTTATTATTTAGATGTTCCATAAATTCCTGTAAATAGTTCGCATCCGCACGCCACACCATCCAACAATCATCTAAATATCTTCTCCATATGTCTATTTCCACAAGATATAAATTATGTAAAGGGTTATAAATCAGGCATTCCTCAAGGTAGGCCATGAAAAGATCTGCATAGATGGGGGCAAAAGAAGCCCCCATGGCCGTACCTTGTAGTTGCCAATAGCAATCACCCTGGAAATAGAACACATTTTTGTTCAAAACATGTTCGGTGAGACAAATAAGCAAAGTGTTGAAACCCGGAGAATATAGTTCTGACTTAACAAGCCAATATTCAACAGCCTGGAGCCCAGCCCAATGTGGAATACTGGTATAGAGGGATTTAACATCCAGTGTGCACATTATCCAATGGGGTTCTAGTTGGCAATCTTCAATGATTTGCAAAAATTGCGTGGTATCCTGAATTCTTGCTCTAACTAGGGACAATAATGGTTTTAAGAATTGGGTTAAAAAAGCAGACAAGGGTTCTGTAAGAGAGCCATGGCCAGAAACTATAGGCCTACCTGGTGGATGTGTGAGGGATTTGTGTATTTTGGGTAATAGATACAAAATTTGTCTAGCCGGTTCCTTCACCTGTAAATGTTGAACCGTTTTGTTCGTGAGTATACCCTCCTCTAATGCAGATTGTAAAAAGACATCTATCTCTTTTTTAAATTTCATTGTTGGATCAATGTCCATTTTCATATAGCATTGTCTGTCAGATAATTGTCGTAAGCCCTCATTTATATAAAAGTCCATGTTTAAGATCACCACTGCACCCCCCTTGTCAGCTTGAACAATTGCTATGTTTTGATTGTTTCTAAGTTCTGACAAAGCCACTCTTTCAGTGGAACTAATGTTATCCCTACCAGTAGCAACTTCAAAAAGAGGAAAATGTAGATCCTTTAACACAGCTTGTTGAAATATCGCTACATTCTTATTCATAGGTGGCTGAAATGATGATTTGTGGAAGGTGAAATCAGTAGATCTTTGAACATTAGAACTATCCTGTTCTGAAAAAAACAGTTTAAGGTTGAGTCTACGACAAAAATCAATAACATCTAATGAGGTTTGGTATTCATCACAAAAAAAGCTAGGAACAAAGTTTAACCCTTTATTGAGAACTTGTTTTTGTTCTGATGTTAATACATGATCCGATAAATTCAAC
This sequence comes from Protopterus annectens, assembly GCF_019279795.1. NCBI lineage: Eukaryota > Metazoa > Chordata > Ceratodontiformes > Protopteridae > Protopterus > Protopterus annectens. Next base: position 746,996,773 of record NC_056737.1, on the reverse strand, counting down.
ACATTTTCAAAAACTTGTGTGTCTACTTGAGTAGTGCCTGAATGAGTCCTGTCATGGAATCTGTAGATATATTTGTTCCTATGTTTCCTCCCCCCTCTGGATTTCCTACCATGTCTAAAGGGTAATGAGTGTTGGTTTTCTTTTTAAGTGGAGAATTGACAGTGTTGGCATATTCACCGTCGGTGTTGGATGACTCCTCCCCTGAGGTACTGGTTTGAAAGTGGTCTCTATTCTTTAGTATAGATCTGGGCCTTTTTCTAGTCCTGCCCCTGCCCATAGTAGGGACATTATCTTGAAACCTCACAGATCGTTGTACTTGAAATGGGTGTCCCCTTTCATAGTCATTGCTATCTCTATTAAATTTCTTTATTTTTCTCTCTCTGATGATTTTATCATAAGATGTTAATTCCTTGGACAACTTGTCTATATGCTCAAAATATTTGGGACTCGATTCATATTTTTTACATGTATTTGCTAGATTCTTAACTTCTGAAAGACATATATCTATTGTTCTTTCATAATAGGAAGCTAGAATCTTAACAAAAACCATGGATCCTTCTTTAAGTGCTACATCCCATTCTTCATTAAGCCTCTCTTCAGATCTGCTTACAAGTGGGTGCAATTTTATCCGTAGTCCTCTAGGTGCAATATTTTTATGTAAATAGGCTTTGAATAGCCGGAGATGCCAAATATTGGCTCTTAATCCTTTCAAACCTTTTTCCAAATCCCGAAAACAAAACTCACAATTGTCTGTGGGATTTGTAGCAGGTTGAGTGGGGTTGCTGCTTGGGGCTTGGTTAACGCCAAAAATAGCCAAGTCTTCCCTATCAGCACACAGCCCCTCCAAGATCTTGTCTAGATCCATACTAACTGACAAATGTCCAAGGAGCAAACAAAAAATGCAGTACTACAAAAAATAGCAAAAACTATGAAATTAGATAGACAGGGACAGGGCCAGAACTACCCAGAAAAAAACATCAGGAAAACTGTGATGTTTAAATACCACTCAGGTCAGTTTCAAATCAATTTGACACTCAGTGTGTATGCATGAGGAATCATCCAAGGATAAATAGGTTGCTAATACCCAACCAATACGTTATCTGTCAAAAAATGGCACCAATATAATATTGTCAATTTCTAAATATATTTAGAAGCTTTACTCCAGACCTAGATCAAATATTGTCCTGTGAGCATTAATAAAAATCAATATATATATAGAGTTAGTCACTGACAAATCCTATTAGCATCTCTACACTGTCAACCATGTGTGATTAGCTTGGTATCAAAAAGAGGGGTTCAAACCCATAACATATATGATATAAATATGACGTGCGAACAGTATCATAAACAAGACATCAATTGGACTCAACCAGTATACACCAAAAGTTCTACTACATTCCCGTAGAAAAACTTACTTGACTGTAATACACACAAAAATGAAATGTATTGTTGTCAAGAACCATTTCAAAATAATGAGCTAACTTTTGGGTGCCCATAACATGGTTATAACCACTAGACAAAACCTGTCCTACACCTTAATATATATAAGACTTATTAAGCCAGCACTGTGCATGCTGCTCAAGACAAAATGTACATGATATGAAACTCACATCTATGCACAAGCAAGACCACTGTTAATGTAAAAATTATTATTAGTGTGCTACAAAAAATGTTTGAAAAATGCTTCTAAAGAGATAGTGCAACCACCAGCACGATTATAAAATATTGTTGTAATATACAGGACCAAGATTATTCCTTAAAGTAAATATAAAAAATTGAAATCATTGAGGTGGGATATTGGTATTAATATAGTTCCAAGCAAAATTCCTTATATAGAGATATTTGCATTATTAACCAAAAAATGGTATCTGTGTAATTACAGAATATGAGATCAGTATGATGTAATCAAGTTCTAGATAGTAGACCCACTCATACCAAAATATCCAAATCCCAAGCAATGGATATAGGTATGTATATACCAAAACAGTAATATTGCTCTGGAACCACCAAATCCAATACCAACCCCCAGATAGTTGAATTTCTAAAATACTGTAAAGAGTATTTATTCAAACTAAATATATCAACAACCCAAAAATGTAAAGCACTAGATCCTTTACACAACCAGTTTGAATTGGAATAAGGTCAAACTTTCAATAAGTACAATAATCATGCCACCATGCAATATAACCCCAACAATAAACTGAAAACAAATAAAACATTATTTAAAGGTAGTTGCACTAAATGATGATCATTAAACGTGGTCGATAACAAAAATCGCTTGATAGAATGCCGTTTTTAACAATAATACATACACATGATCTATGTCAAGTTGTTAAAGAAAGCAAACCATGTATATTGAGTCCCAAACAGTCAAATAGATGAAGTTCCACATAAGCCGTGATTCCTTATGACATGTTCTGTTGTTAGCAAGTCCCAATACTTGAAAAGTGAAAAGAACAGTCTTGATGTAACGCCCCAAAATGAAGTCCAACCCAAACAGTATGACTAAATAATAGCAAAATGCCAGTCCAAAACCTGTAAGCCTGAAAAGCACAAAGTTTTGTAAAGTCCAGCCCAAAAGGGAAGCTATACACTGCAATTCCGTTTCGGCTTATCCAAGTGTCGATGTATCCACCAAATAGTGGTAAACAGATGACAAGCGGTAAGAAAATACAGCCAGAATCAAGTTAAAGATGGCGGAGCCTTGAGTCGAGGCCCGATACCCCCTGCCACAAGGCAGAATACAAATGAGCACAGCACCCTGAGCATAAAACAGGAATTAAGTTAGTCGGCTCGTCTCCATTAGTAAGCAGAATATTAATAACCACAAAACTGGACAGTACCTTTGGAGCCGTTCAATATCTCAAAACGCCAAATGTAATCCAAACCTCATGTGAGTACATGTAGCTCAGAAGTGTCCCAATTGGTTGTACACAAAAGTAAAAAATAGACAATGGTTTCAAAAGAAACCTGGACTCATCAATCCAAATTGACGTTCACTCTCATCTTCCCAAAATCTTCCTTGACTCCAGAACAAGACAAAACATTTCTGGGTTGCAGGATCAGGACAGACATAATGAAAGCCTTTCTTCCCCAGGACAAAGTCAACTTCTTGTCCTCCCACTTCAAAACCCTTATGCAGACCGAACAGATAACTGCAAGGCAATTTCTATGAATCTTGGGCCTAATGGCAGCCACCATTCCCATGCTACCACTAGCCAGAATTCACATGCGAAAGCTGCAGTGATATCTAAAAAAATGTATGGTCATAACACCAGCATCCTTTAGAGCAAGAAATTACCCTATTGCCCTACCTACAATCAGAACTAAAATGGTGAAATTCAACTGAACCCGGGCTTTCCACTGCAGTTACCCACCCCAAAACCAGTTCATGCATACAGATACATCGGACCTAGGATGGAGAGCTACAATGTCAACCTACATGGTAGAAGCAAAGTGCACCTTCTATAAAGAACAAACATATCAACGTGAGGGAAATGACAGAAGTCCTTCTGGCATTGAAAGCTTCCTTCCCCTTTTACAACCAGGTGTTCTTCTAATAATAACAGACAATACCACAGTTATGTGGTACCTCAACAAGCAGGAAGTGATAAAAGCCTACCACCTCTGCAGACTAACCTTACTAATCTGGGACCTAGCCTCACAGCACAACTTGTTCCTGCAGGCATCCTACATCTCTTCGCAGGACAACAAACAAGCAGACCTTCTCAGCAGGACATCCTTTCCAAATCATGACTGGATGCTGGACAGGAATGTTTTTATAGATATTGTCCACCAGTGGGGCACACCTCATGTAGATTTGTTTGCCTCCCCACAGAACAGACAAATGCAGACTTTCTGCTCCAGTCCCCACTCTCCACTAGCATGGAGAATGGACACATTCAGCAATTCATGGAAGGGGCGGTTTCTGTATGCCTTTCCACCCTTCCCATTAATTCAAAAAGTCCTCCTGTAAATCAGGGGAGACAAACCAAAAATCTTGCTGGTGACCCCCTACTGGCCAAGGCAGCACTGGTTCCCCCTACTTCTCAATGTAGCCTTCAGCAGTCACCACAAGTTACCTGACAAGGTGGACCTTCTGACACAACAAAAGGGAAACCCTCATTCACTCACACTTGCAGATGTTGACACTGACACTGTGGGTGATAAACTTTTAATTCCCTTCAGGCACCACTACTCAGAAGACGTGGAGGCCAGGAAACCTACTATAAGGAAATCTTAGTTAGCTAAATGGGAGAGATTTTCCAAATGCTGTCTGAGCAAGGGCATCTATCCATGCATCACAGATCCACTCCTAGTTCTTGCCTATGTGTGTCAACTAGTTAAGCGGGGACTTTCATACTCTTCAGTGTAAGTCCACCTTTCAACAATTTCGGCCTGCCTGCCACTAGACCATCCCCTACTAGCCAGGTTTGATGTTTAGCTATTCTTAAAAGGGGTGTTGCACATCAGACCACCAAGCAAACCCATTCCACCACTGTGGGACCTGAACTTCATCCTCAGAAAACTCACTCAGTCCCCATTTGAATCTGCTAGAATGGCTACTCTGCAGATGAACACAAGGAAGACAGTACTGCTAGTGGCTATAAGTTCCACCAGGAGGGTGTCAGAATTACAGGTCCTAATGGCCTGCCCTCCATACACTACCTTGCACAAGGACAGGGTAATCCTACGAACCAACCCTTCCTTTATGCCTAAAGTGATCAGCGATCTGTCCTTAAACCAATCTATTCATCTAACCACCTTCTTCCCCTCTCCCACCAATGAAAGTGAGAGAATACTCCACTCCCTGAATGTACACCGACAGCTAAGGTTTTATCTAGATAAAACCAAATTCATAAGAAAATCCAGTCTGCTTTTTGTTTCCTTCCACCCCAGGGCCCTGGACAAGGCAGTCTCCAAACAAACCATCGCATGCTGGATTAGAAAAACTATTTGCCTATGTTACTCGCACCATGGCAAAAAAACTCCCACAGGGAGTAAATGTCCAGTGGCAGCCTCCAAAGCCTTCTTAAAAGGCCTGGACATTGCATCCATCCTGGAAGCAGCCACATGGTCCACCATTCACACTTTCACCAAACACTTCAAGCTAGACAATGTCTGCAGAGCATATGCAGGTTTTGTGAGAGCAATTTTGCAGGGTTTTGTGGAATCAGCTACTTCTACCTCCTCCCTTCCTTCCATCTATGCTGTGGTACTCTCCCACACCAAGAATACTGCAACATAGGAATAGAAGGACATAGCATACTTGTGTAAAATCTTACCATAACCATAGATGTCCTTCTCGTCCATGTTGCAGTATTCCTCCCCCCCACCTTAACCCCCCCTTCTCTATTCTCTCTCTCATTATTGACCTTAGGTCTCCTGGTGGTTATACCCTACCCTATGACCAATTTAACCACCAAATGGTTCTTTGATCCTATGGCTGACATCACATACTACTCTATTTCGACCTGTCCTACTGGGCTTTCAGGTTCTGAGGTCTGTGCATGCAGATGTCACATTTAAGGCTCCTGGTTTATGGCCCTACATGTGACATCCCATGCAACTACAGTAGCCAAGATAAAGCTTTTGTATAGGAGCCAGCATACAGGTGGCTTGAGGTGGGAAATCCCATACCAAGAATACTGCAACATGGAAAAGAAGGACATCTATGGTTATGGTAAGATTTTACACAACTATTCTTTCTGTCATTAGAAGGCATGCTTGGCTTAGGGAGTAGACCCTTCCAGACCATGGCAAGTCCAACCTTCTGGATACACTCCTGGACAAAGACCTCCTCTTTGGGCCAAAAGCTGAAGCTGTGCTCAAAAAGATGGAAGATAAAGCTAAATCTGTGCAGACTATTAACAACTTCCTCTAAGTCATCCTCTTACGTTTAGCAGGGAATTTCCCACTAAACACTGATCCTTCCCCTCTCAGTCAAAAAGCAGGCAAAGGAAACCCAGGAGGGAAAGATCTCAAAGGCAGCACCAGTCACAAATGGCAAGGCAGTGGTCCTCAGACAGAGGAGTTCTAGGCCACAGGGTCCTGGCAGAGATCAACCGTGACTCTCCCATGCCCCCACCGTCTTCCAAAAAGATTGGAGGAAGACTAGGAGGAAGGCTATCCCTGTTCAAAGAAAACTGCTCCCTCATCACGTATATTCAGACAAGTGGGTTCTGAGTATTATCTCAAATGGTTACAGGCTCACTTTCAAAGAGCCATTAAGATACTACGGTTTCCCAGATATTCCACAAAAGCAAAGAAGATAGGCCCTTTCTCAAATTCTTAATCTGTGCTCACAGGGCTCAGTGGAACCAGCCCCAGAAAACCAAAAAGGGAAGGGGTTCTATTCCAGGCTTGTTCTGGTTTACAGAAAGGATGGCTCTTGGCAACCTGTTAGAGATCTCTCCACCCTCAACCAGTCCCTGCTGGTACCAAAATTCAAAATGTTGAGTCTTCAAAAGCCTTTATCCACAATAGCTCCCCAGGCCTTGATGGTCACCCTGGATCTAATGGATGCTTAGTTGCACATTCCTATAGAGAAATCATGCAGAAGCTTTCAACTTTTCAGAGCAAGTACCAGTCACTTTCAGTTCTCTGCACTGCCCTTTGGCTTGTCTACTGCTCCCAGTGTTTTCTTAAAGTGGTTAGCCCCTTCTGCAGAACAAGAGGGGTCCACATTTTTTTCCTTATCTAGATGACTGCCTTATTCAAGCCACTAGTCTGTCAAAGTTCGTCAGGGATCTATCCTTTACTCAGAACCTCCTCACGTCCTTGGGGTTCACCATAAATCTAGACAAATTCAACAAAGACCCCTCTAACAGGATAGTTTTTTTTCGGGGGGGGGGGGTGTTCTGGATTGATTATTCCCTTCAAAAGACATTTCTCCCACCAGAAAAATTTTCCTTTCTGACTCATTACTTCCAGAACATCATGCAGAGACAATATCTTTAGCCAGGGAATTCCTCAGAATAGTAAGCTACATGGCATCTTGTATCCTTATGATCCCTCTGGCCAGGCTACACATGAGGAAGCTCCAGTGGTACCCCAAAAATGTGTGGTGCAGCACTCTCAATCCCCGACAACTGAAATTTAGCTGATTCCTTGTCTCAAGGAGGGATTTGCATGGTGGGCACAGGCTTGTGCCTAGAACCTGTGTCTCCTTCTCAGGTTCACCCCTCAGGGTCAAACTTTAACCACAGATGCTTCAGTGACATCCAGGATGGGCTCATTTCCAGCACCTTCAGTCCCAAGGCATATGGGAAATTTCAGGTCGGAGACAAGCACATGAACTGGAAAGAACTGATGGCAGTTCAAAAGGGCTTTGTAGCTTTCAAAGAAAAATGGAAACCAGGGGTCCTACTAGTTAGAACAGACAACACCACAGTTATGTGGTACATAAAGAAACAAGGTGTCACTCACTCTTACCCTCTATTTTGACTAGCTATGCAGATCTGGGAGACAGCTCACTCTCTGGAGTTGCATCTTATGGCACAATACCTTCCTAGGGTCCAAAACAGTCTAGTAGATCACCTCAGCAGGAACTTGATGGATCCTCATGAATAGCATCTGCATTGGGAAACATTTCTCAGCATAGTCCAGAAATTGGGAACCCCATAGATAGACCTTTTTGCCACCAAAGAAAATGCTCAACTAAAAAGATTCTGTGCCAGGAGCAAACTGCTCATAGCTTGGAAGACAGTTACTTTCTCGTTCCCTTGGACCTATCTTTTCTTTTATGTGCCACCCCCCTGCTTCTTCCTACTCGAGCCTCCTAAAAATAAGAGAAGATGGCCCAATAGTCATTTTGATAGAACCAGACTGACCCAGGCAGCACTAGTATCCTGTGCTACTAAGTTTAACCAATGAAAATCTGTGGCAGTTACCCATAGCCGGCTTTAGGCACCAGCGAACCCTGCGGTTGCTGGGGGCCCCCTGTTCCCGGAGGGCCCCCAACCACAGCAAGTTACTTTAAACTGATATTTTATAACATGTCTGTCAAACCAACAAAAGCTAGTACAGAAATCCTGTACACTTACAGAAACAGGTGGCTAATAATAACTCGTATATCTTCTTTAAAATTCAAAGACATTCTGGTTATAGTAGCAGTGTTTTATCAAGTAACATGCTTCACATTTCTGTTAAATATTTTAACACTGACATAGTGCCCCTAGCATAGTTAAACCCTGCTGGAAGACGGTCTCTCCACTAAAATTAAGAATATAGCCATCTTTAGGTACCTGCAATACCTGTGGCTGCAGGGCTCCCTTAATCATCCTTGGGCCCCACAAAAGCTGCTGCTGTTTGTGGAAAAAATGAGGAGAAAAAATTTACTAATTTCCTGATTATGCTCTTTTTCCTTAACAGGGCTGTGACATGACCCTTTAAGGATAAAGTTGATAATGAACATGAACAAGGTAAGCAGTAGACAGGTCAGCAGCCCACTGTGACTGATCTCAGTGCATATCTTGGATTTTAAGAAGAACTGATGCTTTTGATCTTCAAGGATGGTTTTCTGCTTCAGGGAGTTTTATAAATACTGGCAGAACATCGGATGCTATAGTGTTCAACTTCATTGCAGAAGAATTCTGCACAATGCTAAAAATAATAGCAGAATAAAGGCTCAGAATCAGGAACATGTTTTAAGTATTGCTGTAATTCACTTAAAAGTTAATAGAATAACATATTTTACATCAACAATAAAAAGTATAAAACTCTGATGTCTGAGTTTATTGACTGTCTGTAGTCCTGAATAATCTACTAGCAAGTCAAACTTTTTATGAAGGACAGAGCAAAATTATTAGGAAAAAATCAGGGAAGGTCTGTAAAATCAGGGACAGTGATGCATTGTGACTTAACTGTGCTGCTGCTGCTGTTTGAAAACTGCTAAACAGCAGTCACTGATCTGGTGTGCCATTACCAGTGTTGCACAAAGTATTGCTATTTGTGAAATGTATAAAAAAATAGTATTGTTATGGCTTATGCGTGTGTGTGTGTGTGTGTGTGTGTGTGTGTGTGTGTGTGTGTGTGTGTGTGTGTGTGTGTGTGTGTGAATGTAAAAGATATCACAGATTTTTATATGTGCACACACCCAATAATGCAGACACACATGCATTATTCTTCTGGGTATAAGTAAAAATGCAGATACAAAGTAATTACATTTCAAAAGTAAGACACAAAATACATCATGGAACATTCAGACACTTAGATCTTCTAGGAATCTGGTGGCCTCCCACTCTCCAGTTTGTATAAATGGATGCAGAAAGGCCCCGTTAATCATCCTTGATTGTGGGGTGGCCCACAAAAGCTATTACTGGTTGGGGAATGAAAAATGTATTAATTTTTTTATTACATTCTTTAACATGAACAGGGTTGTGATATGACTTTTTCAGGATAAAGCTGATAATGGGCTCTGCTCTCAACCTCACCCATTCTAAAACTGGCCCTGCTAAGATGTGTGTTTACAGAAAATTGATGTAGGTTATGGGGGGTGCTGGGATTTGTGTAGTTATTGCTGCTTTAATTTTTATCACAGGCAAACTTCTAGAGGTGTGCACAGGAGGTCATTATAGCTTGTATTGGGCTGGGGACAGTGTAGTTATTGTTTCTTTTACTTTTGTCACAGACCCCAGAGGTGTACAAAAAAGGTTGCTGTAGCTTGTGTAGCAGCAGTGTACTGTCAGAACTCAACAAAGTAGAATATATTACTATAATCATTATGTTTTTCACGTTTCTCACAATCACACATCAGGCACGTATACAGATGACTGCCTTTGGGGGTTGGGGTGAGGAGGAATGCTACGCATATATCTGTCAGCAGTCACTTGAAATACACGACTGTGGATATTTGAAACTCTGCTTTCATCTCAATCTAAGGGAAGCACAGGCTGTAACTGCCTTTTTTTGGGGGGGGGGGGGCTGTATTCCCAGGTAGGACCTGTGTGTCATCATAGCAATTGTCTTGTTAGTGTAATGTCAGCTTCTGTTTTGTCAGCTTTGAACGTTAAGCCTTGGGCACATCTTAGGTCTCCCTTGAGATAAATAAAAATAAGGCTGAAATTCTTTCTTTACTCATGATTTTTATTTGGACCACTGTTGGATTAAAAGGTTGGGAAATGCTCTAAAATGCATCCCAGAGAATCTGTAACCCCTGTAGCTTCTGAGGGCACCATATTAATTGAGTTATTTCCTAAATAGTTATTGCTGCTTTGTCTTTTTCCAGTACTCAAAGAGGGAAGATGCATAGAAAGGATACAAAAAAACTAAAGCTGAACCATGTTGAATATCTTTCCTTAATCATAATTTCTGTTCAAGCCATAATTGGACGAAAAGGTCATTTCAGAAGGGAAAAAAACCTTTATAATGCACATCAGAGTACATAGAAAGTCATGCCTTCTTAATAAAGCTGAACAGCAAGACACAATGTGAGAAGAAGAAGAAAAAATAATGTATATGGTATGGAAAGTGTGTGTGTGTGTGTGTGTGTGTGTGTGTGTGTGTGTGTGTGTGTGTGTGTGTTCTGAAACTGAAGGCAGTGCGTAGGCAGCAATTTCATGTAAGTTCAGTCCTGTACATAGAGTTATTGTAATATATCATTGTTGCAACTAAATGCCAGTAACTGTGAATATCCCTTTGTGAGATGGGCCAACAAAGTGTTGGTAAGTGCTTTGTAGCCAGAGGTCAGTCTGTGTGTACTACTCCTAAAAATTTGCAGCATGAACTAAAGGGTTACTTAGTAGGGGTGGCAGTGACAGGGTGATAGACTCAAAGCATCTTTGGGTCCCCAATTTGACTCTTGCTAGGAGCCCCCAGAATCCTAACACTGGCCCTGCAGTTACCTCAGAGAATGGACCTTCTTACTCAGGACAAGGAGAGGTTTGTGCATCCCGATCTGCAGACTCTCAGTCTCTCAGCCTGGGTAATGCACCAGCATCCACCTCCAAGCATGCCCTAAGCAAACAAGTTTAATACATTCTCAAAGAGGCCAGAAGAACTGGTACTAGGAAATCATATTCATCCAAGTGGAAAAGATTCTCCATATGGTGCCAGCAGAAAGGCCTCAATCCTAATTCAGCCAGCATCTCTGCTGTTTTAGAGTACCTAGCTACCCTGGTTGACAAAGGCCTATCCTTTTCTTCCATCAAAATTCATACCTCTGCCGTTTCAGCCAACATCTGTGTTCTTCCTCCTATCTTTTCACGTACACCCCCCCCCCACTGAAACAGTTTTCTAGGGGATGTATCTACATCAGACTCCTCAAGAGGCAACCCACACCTCCATGGGGCCTCAATTTTGTTCTGGAAAAAATAACCCTACCCCTCTTTGAACCAGTAGCTTTTGCTGATCTAAAATTTTAACTTGGAAGACTGCCCTTTTACTGGCTATCATCTCAGCTTGGAGGGTCTCTGAGCTGCAAGCTCTCATGGTAGTGGAACTATTTCTCATAATCCCATCCATACAGAGTGTCCCTCAGGACTAACCCATCCTTTATCCCCAAGGTGGTCACAGACACATCCTTAAATAACCTGCCCATCTTATTCCCCAATCCTCAGAATCAGGGGGAGAGAATCCTTCATTCCTTGAATGTGGATAGACAAATCCATTGCTATCTTGACAGAACTAAATTTTTCAGAAAATCAGACCAAATCTTTGTGTCCTTTGCCACTGGCTCTGAAGGGAAGCCAGTTTCCAAACATGCTATTTCCAAGTAGCTATTTTACTGTATTTCCTTTTGCTACAGCCATCATGGTAAAACACCACCTAAAGCTGCCAGGACTCACTCTCCTAAGGCCACTGCTACCTCTGCCGCCTTACAAAAGGGAGTCTCCACCAAAGACATTTTGGAAGCTGCTACCTGGTCAGCTGTGCATACCTTTACCAAACACTACCACTTATCAGCCTTTTCTACTACCACTAAAAGAATCACAGACCTAAAGCAGATGCCCTGTGCTGACCCATCTAAAAAAACTCCAGCTGTACTCTGTCGCATATCATCTACTCAGAGGCGATCTCTGCTTAACATACAAGGCCATGTCAAACCCAGAGCTGTTGGACATGCTACACTTAAGGAAATCCCAATCCCTCAGAGCCACACGCTCCAGGGATCTAAACCTTGTCATCACAATGAACAAATCATGCTGGAGGGATAGGATGTTCTTCGTGTTTCACTGTTGCAGTCATTACATTTGGGTAATCTGCTGGCAGGTTGCCCTCAGTCAGCCTGGTCTTGGGTTCTGCGTCGGTTGCTGTCCCTTCTTCCATGACGTCTGATATCTTTGCACTGACTGGCTCCCTGTATACCTAAGCATACTGATGTCAGGTAGGACATCTGGCAGCCTAAGGAGGAGGGAGATTTTTACTTTGGTAGATGGGCCAGCCAAGGGTTTACACGTCAGAAAATCCCACAAGTCAGGACTGGAACGGTGAATACACTCGAACATCTACATTTTATAGTAAGTGTACACAAAACTACTTTCTCTTTTCCTTTATGTGAATGGTATACTTCCTACAGCCTGCCTCATGGCAAAATGGCAAAATGGGCTTTTGTGACAACGAAGGCATAGCAAAGCTTCACATGCACTGAAGTTTGCATACATGAGTTTACTAACTGTATTTTCATGGAAGATCTTTGCAAATGTTAGTCGTAAGTTACTGGTCTCGAACATTACCATGGCATACTGTATATCCAGATAATGAAGCTGATGATGCATTGGATTTAGTTGCTAGTTTTTATATGTAAACGGCTCATTTTTTGTTGCATTTGCATCCCATATTAAGATTTCACATCTGATATCAGAAGTAGTCTTTGTAACATTACATATTAAAATTTCTTCTCACCACTTCAACTGACGCCATGTAATGTATTTAGCACTGGCAGCAAAAACTGCATTCGTCTTTTAACTGCTTTTCTTTTCCTCGTGCCTTACTGTAGGAGTTCGTCAAGGCAGTAGTCATGTCCATTCTCTCTCTGTCTCTCATAAAGCAGGGAGAGACACTTCTGAGACCTTTGTCTCTATTTTCTGAGTTATGAGTTGAAACTAAACTGTTAAATTTTCCTTTCTGTTAGAATTATCGGTGTTCTCTACTGTACTATTTTTGACAAACTATTCTGAATTTGTAAGCTGTCCTAAAGTCAATTAATAACAAATAACATTGCAGAGCTCATTGGTCGTAAAGATTCTATCCAGATATTAAAAAAAAAAGAAAAGAGAAACAGCAGAGGGTGCTGTTTGCCTAAGTAAAGCTGATTTCTGAACGTTGTATGGTTTGTAACACAAACCAAGTTAACAGCATCTTTTTGAGACCCGAAGGAGAGAATTCTCTGTTTTTAAGCAGTTGACTGTGCTTGCCAGCTTTTAATTTAGACTGATTTTGAGGCTAAGTGGGAATATCCCTGTAAGCATACCTCTCAGACTCTTAGTTCAAGAAATATGGGCATAGCCTAAAATAATGAGGGGACAAAGGCCCAAAAATAGAGACAGATTTTAAATACTACTCTTGTAAACTAAGAAAGTTGATAGACTAACAGAATTTGTATTAGTATACATTTACTGACTCATATGATGTTTGAAACTCAAATGTATGTCATTATTTAGTGATTTCATTACTCAGTGATTTGCCATAAAACTACAGATTTTATGAGTAACAGACTAAAAATATAAGGGGAAATCTGGACATTTGAGAGGTATGCCTTTGTTTAAGTTGCTGATTTGATAATTTGACAGTAATTAATTTAAAATGGCTGTTCTGTGAACATGGTATCCTGTTCTCCATTGGTGGTAGATACAAGTTTTTCACAAGCTAACAATTTTAAATGTGTTAGTCTCCATTGTCATGTGAAGTTAGACCCCCTCTGTTTTTCATAGTCTTTCAGTTGAACTGGGAGAGTTGATATTAGAACACACTGTGACATTTAAGAAAAAAATGGATAAATAATTTTGGTCTAAAACCTTGACATCTTATTCACTTTGGTAGCCTTATCTTTAAGCATTGTCTGTTTCTTAGTTGTCTAAATATGTTTTGAACTGAGCTCTTTTCCATTTTATTTAGGTAAACTGTTTCACATTGATTTTGGATACATCCTTGGACGTGACCCCAAACCCTTACCACCCCCAATGAAACTAAGTAAAGAGATGGTGGAGGGGATGGGTGGTACACAGAGTGAGCAGTACCAGGAGTTTCGCAAGCAGTGCTATACTGCGTTTCTGCATCTGCGCCGGTAAGTAACAAGTAACTTTCTGCGTGGCTTGGCTTTCTGTAGCGTGTGATGCTTATCCTCACTTTAAACCTTTGTATTTGCTATTCAGTTAACATGAGCATACACTGCAGGTATTTAGTAAAATTGCCCTGATTCTCCGCAGTCATTATTGCACACAGCGTTTGTTGTTGAGGAATGAATGTAGTTGAGTTTCACATGCACATTCTCTTGTGCTTTCCACCTAAATAGATCTGTATTTTTTAGTAAGTTTAATAATATAATTTTATTATATTTATTAAAAAAAAAGTTTGCAGCAATGTAGGGTGCTGGTGGAGAGGATTATTTCTATCAGCTGTTTGTTAATGAACTACTTCATTTAGTCCAGGGTTTGATTTCCTCAGCCACCATTGATTGTTTATCAGGAAAGTCTGACTGGGTCATGAGGTACCCATTTTCAGCAGAGGCCCAGGGAGAAAAGCCCCAGATACCTGTGGTTAACAGAAAGTCATAACATTCAAACGCAAATATGAAAACATCACATTAGTTTGTCAGAATAAAAACTCAACAGACATAATAAAGTGATAGTGTTCAAGCATAAATTAAATGGAGATTTTATTTATATATGTATATATATATATATATATATATATATATATATATATATATAGTGTTCAAGCATAAATTAAATGGATATTTTATATATATATATATATATATATATATATATATATAGTGTTCAAGCATAAATTAAATGGATATTTTATATATATATATATATATATATATATATATATATATATATATATATATATATGTGTGTGTGTGTGTGTGTGTGTATGTGTACAGTTGTAGAAAGAAGAGTATACTTAAAGACCTCGTTAAAGAATTGTGTACATCCAATACTGAGTGATAGAATAACTTGAAGGAAAGAATTGTGGTAGGATAGGTGATATCTGTCTGTTACCCAGTGTGGGGTCAGCACAGACAGCTTCCTATTTAACTTTTGTAAGACTAGAAGTGTCTGATGCAGTAAACAATGAAAGGAAATGGTCTGACACCAGCAATGCAGTATGTCATTGTACTTCTCAAACAGAAAAGTGATCCAGAAGATCATAAAACGTTGTGTCCTTTATCATTATTAAATGCAGATGCTAAAGTTTTTGCAAGAGACATTAGAGATGGAAGTGGTGTACTTAATAGAAGAGGGGCATGTTTGTTTTATTAATGGTAGGTCTGCCGCAGATGACTGGAGTGGGTTGACTGGTTTTCTAGCATGGGCAAAAAAGACAGAGAACTATTTGTGTCAGTGAGTTTATTTGACATAAGAAAGCATTTGATATGGAAAAGTGGAACTGTAAGGCAATGAGGGAAAGTTGAGGAAGGTGAGCTTGGATGTGCTTTTATTAGTAGAGTGAGCGTGATTTATGCAGTGGTAAGCTTTAGGGTGGTGAATGGAGTAGTATCTGTCAGGGTAAGGGTGGATCAAAGGGAAAAGCAAACATTTCATTCCTGCTAATTTTTGCGGTAATGGACCTGCTGACAATGAGGGTTTATTTTATTTATTTATGTATGTTATTTTGTTTTGAATCTGTTAATTTGGGTACAACACTGATCCCTATTTCAGTGTCAGCCTGGGGTAAACACAACAGATACATGATATTATATATAGATTGAATTATAAAATGCAATATTTATATATGTTATATACAAAGTGAATATTATAGTTGGCTTGAGGTTATAAAAACAATAGATAAATACCATTATATCCCAAATGACTTACAGAATACAATATATACCTGCATTTTGTTGTTGTTGTGTCTTTTGGCTTTTCCCGGTTAGGGGTCGCCACAGCGGAATTCCGGTCCGCTAATGATTGGCAGTAGATTTTTACGTACCGAGTTGCCGGCTCTGACGCACAACCTTCAACGAAGGTACGCCCATTCACGCATGTCTCCACACAGAAGACGTTTTAGCTGAGAATCGAACAGGACAACGTCTTATTGCGACAACGCTACCGCAGCACTACCTGCATTTTGTACAGTGTGAAAATCAAAGATGTCATGCTGAAAGAATCACAATCAGAAATAGAGTCAGAACAACCTATGTCCAGGGAAGAAAGGTAGGAAGAGGTTAACTTATATGACCAGAGAGAGACAGAGGTAGTATTTTCTTAGAGTCTTGAAATGTGCATTTTTTTTCTGATCAGAAGAATGGCTAAGAGGAATAATCTTTATGAAAAGAAGGGTGAGAGTCCCAGAGTTTGGGGCCAAGGACTGAGAAAGCATGTTCTTTGCAGTGAAGCCTTGTTTAGGGGGTTTGGCGGTTAGGACATGAATGGTAAATTTCTAAGGTTGTATGTTGGTGCATCTCTGAGTAGACTGGATGCTACTATGGGGGGCATTCTTGATAAGTTTGTCACTGAGAGGTAAGTAGAAAGTCATCATGTTGTTTCACAGTTAGCCAGTTTCCTTTCTCAACAGTTTTGCAATCGTATGCATTTCTTGGGGAGAGAATGATGATTCTGCATATGGCGTTTGTGACACACTGAATGGATGCCCATCCTTATGGCATTTGTACAGGATCTGGATAGAAAAGGGGACATCCTGGTAGCCAAAAATAGGAAAGGAAAAGGTTGATGAATTGACCTTCACTGAGAAATGATGGTTAGAGAGGTAGTTTCTGAACCAGCGCAGTGTATAGGTTCATAGGTGTTTACTAGGCTAATGCTTTTTTAAGCCTAGCCATGCATCCCAAATCTCTGACAAGTTCTGATACCCCTGATAAGTGTAAGCATGGGCCTGGGGATGAACCCTTTACAGGTTGCAGTGTCCACTAGAGACATAGGTGCCAAACCACGGATGAATTTCCGGTTTCCCATCCAGTTGTTCAAGTTGCACTTGAATTGTGTTAGGGAGGAACTCTGCTTCACATGGATGGGGAGCCTGTTCCATAGACGTGGTAGTCTCTGGGATACATACCTGTCTCTCCAGCAGGTCCTATTTATATCACAGGCAAGGCTTAAGTCTTTAGAACGGGTAATTCTGGTGCTGTTTGTTTTGTGGATATGCAGGAGGTCCATCAGAGTGGGGTCTGACAGTGCCCTGTATGCCAGCCATAGATTTCCCCTCACCTGTAGGAGACAGAATACAGGGAGAGGGCCTTGAGGCGGTCTGCACGGAACATTTTAGTTATACTCTATATTCTTTTGTTGAGAAACCTCTGTGGACATTCCAGTTGTTGAATATGTCTGGTTAGGTACATACCAAAGGGGGCATTGTACTTAATGATACATCTGATGAATGCCAAATACAATGGAACAAAGATTTCCTTGGACTTAGATGCCATAACTTTGTTTATGTTGCGCAACATAGAGTGATTTCCTCACCACTGTAGACACGTGATGATCAAAGACTAGATTACTATCTATGTGTGCCCCTAAGTCCCTGACTACTGGGTCAACTCTAAGGGGCATGTTGTCAGTATGACAGTTACCAGGGATGGATGACTTCCTGAAGGATACTGTTATGCATTTCTTGGCATTTAGTTTTAGTCTCCATGCCTCTGACACCAGTTGTTTGTCTGTGTCAGCCCCTCCTGGAGAACATTTGTGTCAGTGTGAGATGCAATGACAGCTCCTAATTTGCAATCATTTGCAAATTTATCAGCCAGAGACCACTGACATTGGCCTTGGCTTCTGAGAAGTAAATGCCAAAAAGGGGCAGTCTGAGGACTGATCCGTCAGGGACTCTTCTTGTGACTGGCCTCTTCCTGGGTCCTGTCTGTGAGCCATTTGGCTGTCCACTGGATGACATACAGGTTTGTACCTAACCTCTTGAGTTTGTCAACAATGCCAGAGTGGGGTATTGTGCCAAATGCCTTGGCCAGGTCAAGGTAGGCACTGTGAACGATTTTGCCCTCATCCTTTGCTTTGGTGACCTTCTGCAAGAAGTCCACCAGGTTGAGTAGGCATGATCTGCCCTTGACAAAACCAAACTGGGCTGGGTCCACTGTCTGGAGGTTTACTATATCTTTATTGATCTTCTCCATGATAATTCTTTCCATGGCTTTACATATAAGACTAGTGAGACTTTTATGTGTGTGTAGTTTCCAGGGTCTGTAGATGGCCCACTTTTGTGCAGAGGGATGACTGTTGCCTTTCTGCATTTATGCAACACAAAGCCTGTTTGGAGGCTACAGTTAAATAGTAATTCCAGAGGCCCTGCTAGGTCATGTTTCATGCTGTTCAGAAGGCATCCTGGGATATTGTCTGAGCCCATTGATGCAGTGTTCTTGGTCTAAGAGCATTAAGCACCTGTTCCCTTGTGATTGTAGGGGAAGTTATATTTGATATTTCCTGAGAGAAGGTTGAGGGGAAGAGAGGGGTAAAGTTGGAGCTGAATTTGTCAGCCAGGAGGTTTGCTGTATCATCTGGCTCAGTATAGGTGTCTCCATTTACAATGAGCTGTGCACACAATTGTGTATTCCCTTTGAGGTTGCAGACATAGCTAAATAATGCTTTGTGGTTGTCCTTGGCCTGGGAGGTCCAGCTTGACTCAGATTTGGCTTTGATAGACTTTATTTGTCCTCTTAGTTTTTTGTTTATTTTCAGAATGTTTTTTATCCTGGTGGGTATCATCACTAATGCTTATTTCAGTGAGATGGGATAGTCTAGAAAAATTGAGTGATTGACAAGATCAAACACTCTTGTTAGGTCAATAAAAATTGCTCAAGTAATTATGCCTTTGTCCATTCCAAGAAGTATGTTGTCACTGAGTGACCAGATAATTCTGGGTGGACTGCGACCAGACCAAAAGCCATGCTGCTTTTGAGAGAGAATGTGGTATTGGTTGATATATTGAGTGAGTCGCAAGTAAAGTCATTTTTCTATAATCTTTCCTAAGTTTACTATGACTTACCCAAATAGCAGTCAGTCGAACGGCCGATGTACTAAATCACGGTGTACAAGGGGCAGGAAATTGAACCAACAGAGGTCAGCCTGGTTTAATTGTGTTGGATGGTGTATTCGACCTTTTGGCAAGCGACATACCGAGACTGTGAAGGGCGGTCGCGCTTCAGTGAGGAACAGGGAATTAGTCCATTTCCTCACTGTAGTGCGATCTCGGAGTTGGTATATTTAATTTGCAGGGGGTGTGGGGGTGCATGGGGCGTAGCCCCCCCCCTGCAAAATAGTGAAATTAACATACCGTTGATTGTAGAGTTCAGTAGTACATTACTGTGTATAGCAGGAGGTGAGTGACGTCACCTCCTGCTATGTCGAATACATCGAACCATGGAGGTCGATGTATTCATTTTTGCTTTGGTTTACTATTCGAATTACGAATTCAGCATTTTGGTTCAACATTTGAAATGGTCAACCAAAGCTGATTCGGAATTTCAGTAGTAAACCTCTTCCCAGGATAGAGATATAGAAATGGGCTGAAAATCTGAAAAAAAGTTTGAAAGGTTTAGAAAAGTATTAATGCAAGACAAAGAAAATGAGGGTAGGAGTCCTTTTCATTTATTTGCATATGGTTGTATGCTGATTGTTATGGATGAGGGTTTTGCAGATTCCTAAGGCTATAGTATGTTCTTTTTTGGTAGAAAGTCAGGTGTAATATACCGCCCATCAAAATCACTGGTAGGAGGAGCGAGGAACAGCTAGCAAATTACCTAGGATTACAAATTTTCCCCAGTATAGTGGAAGTAAGGAGTAGACATTTAGATGAGGTGATGATTAAAGCAGGCAGTGTCAAAGGCCTTTAAAGTTGTGAGAATGGTGGTGGAGCCATACCTATTAAATTTAGGAATGTGTATACCATGATATCACAAAGATAAAAAGGTCAAAGAGAAATAGACTTTGTGTGACATGCTTTTATATAGAGAGAGAAGAGGATAAAGATAGATAAATAAAGGTTTCAAACATGCAGAGAGGATGGAGAATGGAAAATACCTAATTTTCATGGATAAATAATGGTAGTCACTGGGTAAATAGGCTGAGAAAAGCAAAGAAGGAAAGTAGGTGAATAAGTTTATGGGAGAAGAAGGGTAGGGATAAGGGGGGCAAGCATACAGTTTGGAGGTAGATTTCACCACATTGAACGGAGAGTGAAGAAGATTGGTGAAATACATTGAAAGATGCATGATTACTGGGAAAAGTATGGATGGGCTAGGTATGCTCATAGGTGGCACTACACTGGGGATACATGCCTAGAATGTGAAACTGTGCACCCCAGTGAGTGCCCTAGTCTTCACACCTTTTTCATACAAATGTACCACAAGTGAAAAACAGGGCTTGGGCACTTCCCAGAAGTGAAACTGCCAACTGATTAACTTGCTTCCAGCAGTCATCCTAAAATGCAGGTGTAATATAGTAAACAACAGTGAAAAGCACACACACGTGACAGCCAAAAGCAGATCACACTTAAGATGTCAGCACAGTGGTTTAGACTTTTCCCTCCACAATGCACACCATACCTGGTCACATATTGTTACATAATTCTTAGCAGACAGCAGGAGAGAACACACCATTTAACGTCATTTGTTTTGATTACTTTTGGCTGCTTAACTTTAGCAAAATGCATCATGATGGACTTCTGACCAGGGGTTAAGTTTGTATTAATGGCCTTTAAATGTTTGCTGCTTGGTACTGTTTTTTAAAGTTATAGCAAGGAGTAGGAATAGGTATGCACATGGGATGGTACCTGAGTTTGGCAAAATTAATTACGTGTACCAACTAGACGTCTGGGTTAGGTGTGCAAGTGGTACTTTCACACTTGCTCAGATGTCCAGTCCTTCCTAGTAATGTATGAGCTTGGAAGTAAGAATCACAGGAATCAGGATGGTCACTTGAAAAGGTAAATCACAAAATCCAAAAGCTCCAAAACCAAAACGAATCCAAAGCAGAAGGTCATGAGCATCGACTGTTTTATTTGATAAACCACTTAAGACCAAAACAAAAAAATTACATATATATATATATATATATATATATATATATATATATATATATATATACATATATATATATTAAGCACTTTTGTCCCTTATTGGAACTTCATCAGAATATAAAAACAGTTAAGCTACAAAATGTTTATGCACACATCCATGAACAATGACGCTTCCTTTGATGTTTCAAGAGGGAGTGTCTCCAAGCATTCCTAGGCAATGTAGTATCACAATGCCATCTAGTGATGTTCTTCGTGTTTCACTGTTGCAGTCATTACATTTGGGTAATCTGCTGGTAGGTTGCCCTCATTCGGCCTGAATAACAAAGTCTTGGGTCCTGCATCGGTTGCTGTCTCCTCTTCCATGACGTCAGGTCATCAGGGGTATAAAACATGCAGCCGACGCCATTTTATTCAGTCTTTCTTGCCGCACGGTGCCCGAAGCAGAAGCAGTTCGCAAGTGCCAGTCGGCCGACTCCTGAAATTTTCGCATTCGAGTTTCAGAACTGAAGTCCTCAAACTAAAGCGAAGTACCCCATTGGGGAAACTTTTTCTTGCTCCTTACCGATGTCAGTAAAAGTTAATAATTGCATTACTTGTGGAAAGCAAATACCCCATAAGGATTTTCATTTGTACTGTATTCCTTGCCTAGACCCAGATCATAACGTGCCTTGCTGTCGGTTTTGTGCTAGATTTAACCAACGCACTATTAAGCGTCGGTATATTTTTGCTTCTAAATATTTTGGATCAAGATTTAATTATCCTGAAATGTCGTCAGTTAGCAATCCAACTACCGGAGTTCACAAAAAACGCAAAGAAAAAGACAGAGACAGACCGTCAAGGTCCAAAACCGATGACGAAGCTTCTCCTAAGCCAGTCGCCGGTTCGCTGGCACTGATACCCACTACTTTTGAGTCGCAGGCCTCTACCGAGACCCAGTCGGAGTCGGTATGCCACGAGATTCTCAGAGTATTGAACCCGCGGATGTCTCTCCCTTGGATTGGTCCGTAGCCACTGAGCAGGCACCGACTTCTGAGGGTGTTTTCAGGCCTCAACATTTTTATATTAAACCGACGCCAGCCTCAAAAACAAGGTCAAAAACATCTGCTGTGTCTAAAAAACCGACGCATGAGCCACGTGCTCAGGCCCCTATGTCTAAAAAACAGATGATCAAAATGGCTGAGGACTTTATTACCTTGGTCAGGGGTTCCCAACCCCCCCCCCCCCCGCTAAGAGGCCTAGGAAAGGCACTGATTATGAATCTTCAGATCAGGTTTCCATTTCTTCTGATCAGGAATTGTCTATTCCACCCTATGAGGATTCTGATGCAGAGGAATCTATCCCATCTGCATCTCCTCCTGAGGATTACTCTTTTGGAGAGACTTTGCATACTTTAAGGGAACAATTTCACTGGGAGAGTCAGGACTTCTCTGGATCAAAAAAGAGGCTTAGGGACTTCCTTCTATCTCAGCATAGGCCTTTGGCAATACCTCCTGTATTAGACATTGTTGATGATGTGTTTTTGGAATCAAGCATGGCTCCTGACTCCCTACCTCCGGCTCCTAGTAAGCCAGACAAGTATTACAGGGTTCTTGACTCCCACAATTTTGTATTCAAAAATCCTGCTGCTGATCCTGAGACTATTTCACAGGGTTCCAAGGGTGTAAAGGCCTCTACAGCCAAAAATCCTACCCCCTCTGATAGAGATTCCATGGCGCTGGATAGATGGGGAAAGAAGGTTTATACGTCTGCTACCTTGGCAATCAGGGCCTTAAACTGCCAGTTTCATATGCTTAAATATCAGCAGCATGTTATGGGCTTACTGAAACAGAAAATGATGTTGATTTCTGATTGTGTGGAAAATAGAGTTACAGGAATTATTGCATTCAGCAGAACAGGTTGGAAAGCATACTTTGCAGTGTGGTTTTGATTCCTTGGAGGCCTCTTGCAGGGCCGCAGTTACCGGATCTGTGATTGGAAGGCATGCCTGGCTCAAGGAGCAAAATCTGCCTGATCATGTTAAAGCTAAATTGTTGGATGCCCCCTTGCAGCATGATACTCTGTTTGGTATTAAGGCAGAAGAGGTTTTAAAGAAAATGGAAGACAAAGCTAAATCTATGCTAACTGTAAAAGATTTCTTGCAAGTGCAGCCACCCGGGTTCAGTAGGCACTGGCCTACTAAAAATGGTCCTTTCCTGTGTCCAACAGAGCCACTCAAGGCAAATCCAGGTGCTTAAAAGGCTCCAGATACCAATCACAGGGTTCTTACAGGTCAAAGCAATGGGGTGCCTCCACCTCCAAATCTGGGGGAAACAAAGCACAACCCTACAGTAAGCAGTCTCAATGACATTCCTCTACCATCACCAAGCACTTATCTTTTGGCAGCCCTCTCGGGGGGGAAACTAGCACTTCATGCTCAAAATTGGCAGTTAATTACCCAGGACTAGTGGTTATTAAGCATAGTATCCCAGGGGTACAGATTTCATTTCCATACCTTGCCAATTCCAAATGGATGGCCAGATCTGCCACAAAATCAGTGGGCAGAGGCTCAGAAACAAGTTATGTCCCTCATGGATATGGGGGCTATTCAACCAGTACCAGAAAAGGAAAAAGGACAAGGTTTTTATTCAAGACTTTTCCTGGTACCCAGAAAAGACAATTCTTGGCGTCCAATACTGGACTTACCGATTTTGAACACGTTCCTGGACATTCCAAAATTCAAAATGCTGACTTTACAACAGCTACTGCCTATGCTGGGCAGGAATGATTGGTTAGTGACTCTAGACTTAAAAGAGGCATACCTGCATATCCTAATAAGGGAATCATGCAGAAGATACCTCCGCTTCAAGGCAGGTTTTTGCATTACCAATTCTCTGCACTGCCCGTTAGCTTATCTACTGTGCCCAGGGTCTTTACAAAGTGCCTGGCACCAGTAATTGCATTCTGCAGACAAAGAAACATACAAATTTATCCTTATCTAGACAACTGTCTCATTCAAGCAGAGGACAAGGACACTCTTCTTCATCATCTGCCGTTTGTAAAAAGGCTTCTAACATGCCTAGGGTACACAATAAACGAAAAGAAATCCCAACTGGTACCCTCTCAAATAATTACATTCCTGGGTGCCAGCTTGAATACAACTGCCCAGATGGTTTACCTTATGACAAACAAAGGCAACTGACAACATACTTCAAAGAAATGGCAACAAAAACCCAGTTATCTGAAAGACAAATTCTGCAGGCTTTGGGGTTCATGGCATCCTGCATTATTCTAATTCCATATGCGAGACTGCATATGAGGAAACTTCAATGGTACCTAAAAAGCTTATGGAGTCAACATTGTTGCAGTCTGGAAACAATGATTCCTCTCATTCCCTGCCTACAACAGGAGTTTCTTTGGTGGACAGAGAAATGTCAACAAAACAAGGGACTGTCATTCACTCTACTCCCTGCCACCCTAACCCTAACTACAGACGCATCAGACTATGCTTGGGGGGGCCCACCTGGCGGGGAGATGCATTCAGGGAAAATGGAGCCCAAAACAAATGCATCTGCATATCAACCAGAAAGAGATGCTAGCTGTTCAGAATGCTCTGACAGCCTTCAAGGACTTACTTCATCCAGGACAACTACTGATAAAGATGGACAACACCACGGTTATGTGGTACAAAAGCAGGGGATACACATTCCTACCCCCTTTGCAGACTAGCTATGGCATTGTGGAGCACAGCTTTGACTTACCAAATACATCTTCAAGCTCAAGTCCTGCTAGGAAAACAAAATATTCTGGCAGACGACCTAAGCAGAAATGTTATGGACCCGCACAAATGGAAACTGGATCCACAAATCTTCAGCATGTTAACACAGAAATGGGGGAGCCCAGACATAGATCTATTTGCCTCTCCCCAAAATTATCAGTTGGACAAATTCTGCACAAGAACTCATCACAAAAAAGCATGGAAAGTGGATTCCCTATCCTTCAGTTGGAAACACCTGTCAGTCTATGCCTTTCCCCCTCTGCCTCTTCTCTCCAAGGTCTTACTAAAAGTCAGACAGGAAAAACAAAAAAAGGTTCCTAGTTGCTCCGGACTGGCCTCACCAGCGCTTGTACCCACTTCTAAGGAATATGTCTCAACTTCCTCCTTGGTACTTGCCTCAAATACCTCATCTACTGTCTCAGCAGAACAATCAAATTCTGCACACTCAGTTCCAAACTCTGAATCTTGCAGCATGGCTGATCATTTAATTATTCAAACACCACCTCTCAGTAAATCTGTGATGGATGTCATTTTGGAAGCCAGAAGGCCTAGTACTAGAAAATTTTATGCTGATAAATGGAAGAGATTCTGTGCTTGGAACCAAGCACAAGGAACAGACACAGCAAAGCCCAATATTCCTCAGATTTTACAATATTTGACTGAGATGCTTGACAAGGGCCTATCTTTTTCTTCAATAAAAATCCCTGCCTCTGCCTTCTCGGCTCATTACAACACAGAGCCTCCCCTCTTTTCTCATCCTCTGCTTAAATAGTATCTTAGAGGGGCCAAAAATTTAAGAACTCCCAGAAGAACACCAACTCCTGCATGGGACCTCAATTTTATGCTGGAAAAACTCACCCTGCCTCCTTTTGAACCAGCAGCTACTGCGGATATAAAATTTTTATCTTGGAAAACAGCTTTTCTCTTGGCAGTCATTTCAGCAAGAAGGGTTTCAGAACTACAGGCTCTCATGGCTGTGGAGCCTTTTATTACATTTTACCCGAACAGGGTGTCCCTCAGGACCAATCCTTCTTTTTATGCCTAAGGTGGTATCCAGTGTGGCTCTTAACCAGACAATTCACCTGCCAACATTTTATCCAAATCCGCAGAACAAGGGGGAGTGGATTCTGCATTCATTGGACGTACACAGACAACTAAGATTCTACTTAAACAGGACCAAATCTCTAAGAAAGTCTGAGCAACTACTGGTAGCATTTGCTGCAGGGTTAGAGGGGAAGGCTATATCAAGGCAGACTATTTCTAAGTAGATAAGCCACTGCATTCGTTTCTGCTACTTGCACCATGGTAAACCTGTGCCCAAGGGGATCAGGTCACATTCCACCAGGGCTGCCTCTACCTCAGCAGCTTTTCTCAGAGGGGTTCCAACCAAAGACATTCTAGAGGCTGCTCCTTGGAGCTCTGTTCATACCTTCACAAAGCATTATCATTTGCCTCTCTTCTCCAAATCCAGGGCAGGCTTTGCCACTGCAGTTCTGCAGGGCCTTATAGCCACTCCTAATGCTGTTTAGTTCCATCCTCCCATCCATAGCTTTGGGATTCTACCCAAATGTAATGACTGCAACAGTGAAACACGAAGAACGTAGTACAGTTGTGTACACTTACCATAAATGTAGATGTTCAAGTGTATTCACTGTTGCAGTCTGGGTTACCCACCCGCCATCCCCCTTTTATATACCTTTTCTTTCCTTCACTATATACTAAAGCCTTTGTGGTGTATTTGCTTTTAGATGAAGGTAAAGTTTATGTTGCTAAAAGTGCATTTACATATATTACTGTTTATTTAGGGCACCTGACATCTGGGGCAAGAAAAACTGAATAAAATGGCGTTGGCTGCATGTTTTATACCCCTGACGACCTGACGTCATGCAAGAGGAAACAGCAACCGACGCAGGACTCAAGACTTTGTTATTCAGGCCGACTGAGGGAAACCTGCCAGCAGATTACCCAAATGTAATGACTGCAACAGTGAATACACTCAACATCTACATTTATGGTAAGTGTACACAACTGTACTTTCGGAAGATTTAAGTGCATGTCATCTTGACAGTGTGTAGTCTTGCAAGCCAGCTAAAAAAAATTTTAACTTTTTGTATTGAGCAGATTATGTTTTTATATATACTAGTTTCTGTGAAAAATCTTAGAGAAAAAATAAAAATAACATTAAAATGAGAAATGTGTAGTCCGTTAACCATGTAAAACTTAACTATGTTAAAATCATACACCTAAAGATCGCTCCAAAAAAAACCTAGTACCTAAAAATAAAAATAACTCAACATTCAATGCATACAATGAGATGGTTAAAAATATTAAAGCCAGTTGTAATGGGCAATAGGGGCATTCAACTAAAAATGTATGTCATACATCATGTCCTTGAAGGGGCTTGAATAGGAGGAAAACATGCGTGTTAAATATAAAGTTCACATAAATAGCTTTATTATGTAAAAAGGGTACTTAAAGTGCAGACCAATAGCTAAGGGGCCAGAAGTATTATTGTACTGTTCACCCCTACCTCTGTTTCAGTACCTAGCCAATGCTTTAAATTTCTACAAGGGTGCAGTGGAACAAGACTCGTTACGTCCGGGCCAACCATGGGCATTCAAAGTCAATTGCCAATATAATTCCCTTAATTTTTTTTTTTTTTTATTTATTTAACATTTGTGTACCGGGAAAGTCCGACTTGGAATGAAGCCAATTTTCAGCGGAGGCCTGGGGAGAAACACTCCAGATCTCCAGATACATCTCTTTGTAACATGGGAGGAAACCAGAGCACCCAGAGGAAACCCACATAGATGCAGGGAGGACATACAGACTCCACACAGAAGGCACCCCAGCCGAGAATCAAATCTAAGTACCTCTTCCTGTGAGGCAACAACGTCCAATAACTGTGCCTGTGGACCTCCCCTCATTCCCTCCTTTAATCCTTCTGTAACTACGAACTTAAATGTGTGACTTTCGTTGTCCAAAACATGTCTTGCCAAGGCATTAATAGGGTTCCTTTTGTTCTTATACTGGTGTTTGTAAATTATTTCCTTCAACCTATGCTCAGTTTTACCTGTTTAAAAACATGGGCATTGTTGGCATAGTACTGCTTAGACCACCCTCATAGAATTACAGTCAAAATTTGACCTAACTTTGAATTCATTGCCCTTAATAAGAAACCTGTCATACATTAGAATGAATTTACATTAAGAACAGAACCCACATTTCTTCATAACACATACCTGGTGCATGTTTTCTTTAGATGTGTGTTCCAAACATTCATTCAAGTTCCTATCTCTTCTAAATATAAAAGTGGGTTTGTGTCCTAACTTTTCTCTCAAAGTGGGATTTTCACAAATCACACATTTTTTTTTCAATAAGCTGTTCAAGTGTTCTGTGGTCCTCATTAAAGTTAGTTATGAATTTTTTTTCCTCTTCTATCACTATTGGAGCTCCTCTAGCAATTGCTATAAGTACCCCTCTCTTCCTTTGTTCCTGATATTCTGCTGATACTGACTAGAATACTAAATCCATAAAGCGGCAGAAAATTTCATAAAGACAAAAGCAGTGCTGGACTGTAAAAATAATATTCTTCCAGTAGGGTTGTGCATTTCTAAGAGTGCACTCAAAATTAGGCATAATCTCTATGTAATGCTCTGTATAGCAGCTGGATCACAGATGGAACCCAGGAGGTTAGCAGTGGTGAGACAACCAACACAAAGAGGCCTGTCACCAGTGCAGTCCCTCAGAGCTCCATGCTAGACCCAATTTTCTTTGGCATCTACTTCTTGGAAGCCAAAACCAATGTCAAAGGCCTCAGGCTGACCAGTTTTATAGATGATTGCAAGCTGGGAGCAGTCATAGAACCCCCCCCCCCCAAGAAGCAAACACTCTACAGGAACGTCTAACACAGACAAATGACTAGTGCCAAAGACACAGCTTAAACGATAATGCTATAAAATACATTATAGCATCTTTGGAGAAGTCTGCCAACCCAGGAAGCTATTGTTTGTTTGTTTTGTCTTTTCGGCTTTTCCCGGTTAGGGGTCGCCACAGTGGAACTCCAGTCCGCTAATGATTGGCAGTCTATGTTTATGGTGCCGAGTTGCCAGCCCGACGCCCAACCTTCAGCGAAGGCACACCCATTCACGCATGTCTTTCGGAGGTCACTCAACCATGGGGAGGACATGCAAACTCCACACAGAAGGCACTCCAGCCGAGAATTGAACAGGAGAACCTCTTGCTGTGAGGCAACAACGCTACCGCTGTACTACCGTGGCTCAACCCAACCCAGGAAACTATGTCATTGATAAAACACCCCTGAGAGTTGACTCACTAGTTCAGTATCTGGGGAAGAAGAGGATATATACTTTTCCAGTTATAAACAAATTTGGACATTCGTTTTGGTGAATGTTTTTTAAGACATAATAGCGAGCAGTCTAAACCACTTGTATTGTATTGCTACTACTGCACTATGTTCATTGTGGCACCAGGACTGGCACTGAATCAAACCTTAGAGATACCGTTTTTACTAAAAACTCAAATCATGGGGCAGCATTCAGAAACAACAAACAAATAGTCTAAAAAGACTAAGAAAATGAAAGAAATAACATGGATTCCACACCGATAAATTTAATATTAAAACCAGTCTAAGCGCCTCGGGCCGTTTAAATGTTTGTTTAAATTGTCCCTCACGCATTGGAGAACTGAAATCAGTTCCTTTCTTCTTGTTTCCTCTTTTTGTGTTCTCTTCACTGCAAAGAAAACGTTGTTGATGTGCTTCAGGGTCCTGAGCACCAGGTAATGGTGGAAACTCGGATTTCACCCTCAGAATCAGTAGTGAAACCTACACCATCAGACGAAGCAAAGGAAACAGAAAGTTGTTTCTTGTTATTTCTTTTTTCGGCCTGCCCTAAACGAAAACTTTGTTTATTCCTCCACAGAAAGGCACGCCCATTGGCGTAATCACGAATGTCTCTCTTGATTTTAGTGGATTTAAGGTGGACCTGTTCATTTTCATATTTATTTAACTTCTCTTTAAGATTCCTAAAGATGTCATTAATTTTCCGGTCCCCTACTTCATTCATTAATTTAGAGTGCATTTCGTGCAGCTCATTCTGAAGTTTCATATATAGCAATTTCTCCCTTTCCACTAGAATGTTAACCCATTCCATGGCACAAGTATGTGTAGTAGGGGACCGGAAAATTAATGACATCTTTAGAAAGGTATATGTATATATTTGTATATATTTTTTGATTGCCAAATGAACTAAGGTTGATACATTTCCAGCCATGTAGTATATTGTCTTGGATAAAATCACAGATTTATTAATCTACTTAATAATCTGGTTAAATAAGAGGTACCACATCATTATAAATTTTATTTAAAGTACATAAGGGTTATTTATTATTATGACAGCTACTAAGCAGGGCAGGACCAGCTCGAATGTCACACTGATGGGGGAAGGGATGTGAATTTAACATGTGTACCAATAACACTTTGTTTTATAAACCACTCCCATGCCTGATAAAAAGTATATATATATATTTAGAAAGCTTGTGAGGAAATTATTACTCTATTTTTGTTTTACGTGGATCGCTTGTCTGTGTACTTAATAAAGGATTTTTGACTGGAAACGGACTGCCTGTCTTGCTTGGATTACTTTTGAATACTTAGTAATGCTGTACATTTATATATTTTCTATTATTATTTTTTGTTTTGGTTTATTTTGTTTTGACTTAAGACAAGTTTAAGTTCGCTACTTCTACTACTATTGTCTGATCTGATTAATATACAGTGATTAACTAGAAATATATGGACTGAAAATCTTCCACACACATTTAGCATTACAGTACGTGTTTAAATATAATAACCAATGCCACAGTGTCTGTCTTCCTCTAACTCCGTAGGACCCTGTCTTCCTATTACGTAGATCTCTGTGGATAGGAATTTGGCATAATTGGGCACCTTACCATTATCGTTCTTGGTGCCATGCCGTTTTAGGAAGGCAAAATACCTTAATGAGATTATGTTAGCTCCTTGCAAGGTCTGTTGAACACTTGTTAGTGACTTTCTTCCTTTTACAAATAAGAACTGAAAATATCATGGACTGTTGACTCTCTTTTTTTCTGCCAGACATTCTGTTGAGACCATTGGTATGAGTAAAAGTCCAATTACTGTTCTGGAGATGTCCAGAGCTCTGGAAGTAAAGCTAGATGAACAGATGCCCATCTGTGGCTAATTTTCAGTCATTATGAATGATGCTGCAGCAGTAGTCCTTGTATTAAAACATTGACTGTTAATGGTGGATATGGTCACACAACTGTACTTTCTCTGCTGTGGCTTCCCTTGGTATTGTCTCTTAGCTTACAAGTCTACCATGAAGATATTTCTTAGAAGGGGTGTTGCTTTTGAACCTTTAAAGAAATCTTTGATTCCTAAAGTGGTTCTGAATTTTGTTCTTGCTCCTAGACTGACCATTATTTTATGCTCCGCCTTGTATCTCTCTCTGTGCATCAGTGTTACAGCCTACCTATCTAACTAGCTAGCTATCAAATGATTTGCTTGCTTGCTTGTGATTACCAGCAAATCTAAATAGGCAAAGCTCCTTTTCAGAGGAAGCCCAAGGATACAGCCTTCACTTTACAAATATTTGCACAAGAAGTTAGCATGAGATAACAGTAAAAATCTACATTATGCACCATACCTCTCAAGTGTACCTCATTAGGAGAAACGTACCTTGTTTGGAGTCTTAAAAAGTTCATGTTCCTCAAAGTTCCACACTGAAAGGGTCTGTCACACATTCAGTGTTTGCAGTTTTTTAACTGATATCCATGGTAAATAGAAATAAATCATTAATTCATTAAAATATGTTTTTCATAAATAAAACCGGCATATTTTAACTATCGTATGACCTTCCCTGTTGAAGTTGTAACTAAGCTATAGGTTTGTGTTCCACATTTTGCCCATTTGTTCCACATTATGCGGGCTATTGTTCCTCATTTTGGAGACAGAAGGTTGAGAGCTATGCTATGTACTCCATATAACATGTTAAGCTCACACACACTTATATGAATACTCAGCATTATTTTACACTGTATTTAGCCGCATTTTACTTTAGTACACATACAG
The DNA here is from genome assembly GCF_019279795.1 of Protopterus annectens. Taxonomy (NCBI): domain Eukaryota; kingdom Metazoa; phylum Chordata; order Ceratodontiformes; family Protopteridae; genus Protopterus; species Protopterus annectens. Next base: position 746,964,737 of record NC_056737.1, on the reverse strand, counting down.
CAAATGAGGAATATGCATATTTTATCCAAACAGTTAAAATTCACTTGAGATCTATTAAAATGTATTTCTTGAAAGATGGTGCCAATTACCTCAGCTAGAAGCTGTTTACAAGTCCAAGTTGTTTAAGACCTTACATGGCTTTTTCTAAAGATAATGTGCCTGGACAGGTGAGATCCTTGGTTTTACAGTCAGGATGTCCCGCAGGGCTCTATCCTAGGCTTTTATTTGTTTAGATTGCATCTTTCAGAATTATCTTTTTCATCTGAGGTGTTGTATTGTCTATATGCAGATGACCTGAAATTGGGTAAACCTACATGTGTTACAGATAAGGCATGTCTGCAAAATAACTTAACTAAATTGACCATTTGGGCACAGGAGAATAGTATGCTGATAAATACACCAAAAACTAAGCATGTGAGATTTGGGAGACATAAATTGAAAGGTGAATATGTAATACAGCACACAGTGATTGAGACTGTAAACTCATTTAGGACCTGGGTATATGGGTAGATTCAGCTATGAGTTTTTCTGATCATATCAACCAATTGGTTAATGATAGTTATAGAACTATAGGTTGTACAAAAAGATTTATAAAGTCTAGAAAATCAAAAATGATGAAGTCATTGTTTGTTAGTTACATTAGACTCAAACTTGATTATGGAATAACTATATGGAAACCCTATAAGAAAACAAGCATGAGTAAACTGGAAATATACCAAGGACATCCATGGATGTGAAAATTTAAGTTATTATGAAAGACTAAAATATGTGAACTTGTATGGTGTCTCTCATAGATATCTAAGAGGAAATCTTAGTCAATATGTAGGGCATTTAGAGACAACTACCTCTGGGAATGTTTCGGGTTATCAAAAAGTACTAGAGAATCATCAGACAACCTATGTAGAAGATTCTATAGGAATGAAAAGTGTACTAATTGGTTCTCTGTTAGGTATCTGATGCATGGAACAGACTACCAAATTACATTAAAGCAAGTACTAGTTTTGATATTTTTAAGAACAGCCTGGACACTTATTATGGTATTGGCAAGCTAGAAAGGGCATTAAAGCCCATGCTTAAAATATTTGTATGTATGTATGCCTGTTACTATAAATGCTTATTTTAGGTCAAACATGGTATCAGACATTGCCCTGACTCAAAAGATCCATCTCCTTTCCTTGTCTGCTTCCAACTGGATTGTTGAGTTGTATATGGGTTTGTTATGATACTGTGATTAGAGCATCTAAAAAGGTCATCAGAGCTCATTTTGTAAGACTAGTAACTGTCACTGCTGTTTATTTCTGAGGAACCTCTACTGCCATTGGAGCTGTCATAATGGTTAAGGTATTTACCTCATAGACGCTCATGAAACCCGTCTTTATGTGAAAGTGGAGTAGGACAAACCCAGTGTCATATAGACCCATCTGTTTACATAAATATGACATTTTGGAGATAGAGATGTTTCTCAGAGGATTCTCATTCTCTGGAACAAGCTCCCCATCCATGTGAAGCAGAGTTGGCTGTTATCCCTATTTAAGCGCAACTTGGACTAGTAGATGCATGCAGATTCACCCATGGTTTGGCGTATATGTCGCTGATGGACTGAGGCAGTCAGTAAATCACCCCCCCCCCATATAAATCAGTTTTGTGGGTCACATGTGGGTTGCACTGCTAGGCTTATTAGTTCCGTCATGATTGCTAGCCTGCTGTACACCTATGAACCTATATATGAAGTAGTTGTGTACACTACAGTCTATACCTTTATGGGCTGGATTCCTTTTCTCCCAGGAGAGAGGTAATTGTGACACAACATGGCATGCATGTTTAAGAGTCCACTTATTTTCTGGATAAATACCTTTTCTGGCAAATACTATAAAGCCAGGGATAGTGGCCTGTTGTAGTACATTTTTTGAACTACTCATCTTGCAAGTAAGTGTGAATTTGTCCCGCTTTTCAAAATGGAGTTTTCCCCAACTCTCTCTAATTACATTGCATGCCTAAGAACTTGCTGTATTCAACTGGACGTATAAGAGAATTTAAGTACCTTTATCTGCACTTTTTTTTTTTTTTTAAAAATACAGTATTTAAATTGATTTTAACTGTGGCAGGAATATTAACTGAACTGGAAGTTTTGACTCTGCTCTTCAGTTATATTAACTGAACTGGAAGTTAGTCAGTGTTTGCTGAATTTTGTTATTTGCTAGTAATTACAGGTGTGGGGGTAGCCACATTCTTTGATTTCCTGTCCTTGCCTATTTAAGTGGTACAGTGTGAAATATTTTCTGCTTAAAAACTCAGCTTTGGCCGGCTAAGAACTTGCTGTATTCAACTGGACGTATAAGAGAATTTAAGTACCTTTATCTGCACTTTTTTTTTAAAAAATACAGTATTTAAATTGATTTTAACTGTGGCAGGAATATTAACTGAACTGGAAGTTTTGACTCTGCTCTTCAGTTATATTAACTGAACTGGAAGTTAGTCAGTGTTTGCTGAATTTTATTATTTGCTAGTAATTACAGGTGTGGGGTAGCCACATTCTTTGATTTCCTGTCCTTGTCTATTTAAGTGGTACAGTGTGAAATATTTTCTGCTTAAAAACCTCAGCTTTGGCCGGCTAAGAACTTGCTGTATTCAACTGGACGTATAAGAGAATTTAAGTACCTTTATCTGGACTTTTTTTTAAAAAAAATACAGTATTTAAATTGATTTTAACTGTGGCAGGAATATTAACTGAACTGGAAGTTTTGACTCTGCTCTTCAGTTATATTAACTGAACTGGAAGTTAGTCAGTGTTTGCTGAATTTTGTTATTTGCTAGTAATTACAGGTGTGGGGGTAGCCACATTCTTTGATTTCCTGTCCTTGCCTATTTAAGTGGTACAGTGTGAAATATTTTCTGCTTAAAAACCTCAGCTTTGGCCGGCTAAGAACTTGCTGTATTCAACTGGACGTATAAGAGAATTTAAGTACCTTTATCTGGACTTTTTTTTAAAAAATACAGTATTTAAATTGATTTTAACTGTGGCAGGAATATTAACTGAACTGGAAGTTTTGACTCTGCTCTTCAGTTATATTAACTGAACTGGAAGTTAGTCAATGTTTGCTGAATTTTGTTATTTGCTAGTAATTACAGGTGTGGGGGTAGCCACATTCTTTGATTTCCTGTCCTTGCCTATTTAAGTGGTACAGTGTGAAATATTTTCTGCTTAAAAACTCAGCTTTGGCCGGCTAAGAACTTGCTGTATTCAACTGGACGTATAAGAGAATTTAAGTACCTTTATCTGCACTTTTTAAAAAAAAAAATACAGTATTTAAATTTATTTTAACTGTGGCAGGAATATTAACTGAACTGGAAGTTTTGACTCTGCTCTTCAGTTAGTCCCACCCACCCTGCCTGTTTTTGTTTTGGTGTTAATCTTAGTGGCCTTGAAACTGCCCGCCCCTCTTGTAAATTTGTGTTTGGATACTCCTTCTGGGCCCATCTCATTTGCTCACTCAACTGAGTGCAGAGAGATCATATTCTGATTTCAGGCACTCCTACTGTGTACAAAAAGAGCATCTGGGAAACAGAAAAAAAAAATTAAGCTTGTTTCCTGCCTTTCCTGTTAAGTGGTATAGACTATTTGTAGGCTTCTGAGCCCCCAAGCCCTTCTGTGTTGGAGGGAAGCCTTCTAACTTAGTTTTTTTTTTCTTATAACTAGCCAGTTTTCTAGTTTCAGCACTCAAATCTGTTTCTTTGATCTCAGCACTTGTTCAGAAAAAAAAATAATAAAATTTCATCTGCTTTTACTGTGCTTGTGTTTCTACCTACTTTATTTTACTTTTGCATCATCTTAAAAGTACTCAATTGTATTTATTACTGCTTGGTGTAACTCATTCTAAGCCTTTTGGTTTAAACACTTGGGCTTCGGACCAGTTGTTTTGCACTGAGAGGGTTTGTGGTCTGCACTGTAGTGGCAGAACAGGTAGCTTACATCCTTCTAGGTTGGGAACTGCTGATTGAGGGCTCAGTGTCTGTTATTCTAAAAGTGTATTAATTCTGGTTTAAGCACTTGGGCTTTCAGGCCAGTTATTTTACATTAAGAGGGTTTGTGGTCTGCGCTCTTGTGGGAGGAGAGGCTGGACTTTGCCCTTCTGAGCTGGGAATTTCTGGTTAAAGGCTTATAGTGCATGCATATCTGAACTGCTTCTTACTGAAGTTGGTGCGCCTTGTTTGCTGTGGCATAGACTGGATTCGGGCCTGCTGGATCTAGCTTTGTTTATGTAACTTGAGCACTAATCCAGGCATTCTCTAAAGTATTCAATTGTATTTATTACTGCTTAGTAGTAATTTGATTAAAGTGTAGCTATCATTCTAAGTCTTTTGGATTAAGCACTTGGGCTTCAGACCAGTTGTTTTACATTAGGAAGGTTTGTGGCATGCACTGTGGTCGCAGGACAGGTAGCTTTCATCCTTCTAAATTGGGAACTGCTGATTGAGAGCCCAGTGTCTGTTATTCTTAAAGTGTATTAGTTCTGGTTTAAGCACTTGGGCTTCAGGCCAGTTATTTTACATTAAGAAGGTTCGTGGTCTGCACTCTTGTGGGAGAAGCGGCTGGACTCTGCCCTTCTGAGCTGGGAATTTCTGGTTAAAGGTTTATAGTGCCTGAATATTTGAACTGTATCTTACTGAAATTGGTACACCTTGTTTACTGTAGCATAGACTAGATCCAGGCCTGCTGAATCTAGCTTTGTTTATATGCTTGTTGTTTGTTTGCTTGTTATTTCCCTGGAACGCTAATTCCTCCTAATATGCGGCTTCTCAGCGCTTCTGTGGATCACTAGTGATATCTGCATTGCTTACTGTACTTATTTCCTTGTTTCACTTGAAAGAAAGTTGCTGTTTGTCGTTTTTGCATTTAAGTTACCTGTAACACATTGCACTTAAGTTACCTGGCACTTGCTCACTAAAGCAATTATATAAGTCAGCACTAAAAATTAAAAGCACTACTCCCTCACTCTCCACTGGCCCTTGTTTTCAATTATTAAGGAATTCCCAATATTATTCTAGCATGTCCAAAGGTCAGTTGTCAATCTCCTCTCCGGTCCAGCTGGTGAATCTGGGAATCTTGAGGCAATGTTACAACTGCCTCATGTACACAGACAACCCTCTCCTCCTCCCAACAAATTCCAACACATGTGAGAGATGCAACCATATAGCCAAACTGGAGGCTAATCTCTCCCAACTCAGTACTGGCATAACCAGTCAGGAGGAGAAGGAAACCACACTCACTACAATTCCAGTCTCACATAGACCTACCACGACAGCAAACCAAACACATAATCACACAAAAACATACCCGGAGGCTCTAAATAAAGATCTGCCTAAGCAGCAGAGACCTCCAAAGCAGAAACCCAAGCAACCGCTACCCCAAAACAAAACACGTGCAACACATATCTCACAAAGCCAGTGTGCCTAACAGTCACAGCCCTTAAGACTAAACAACACACCTGATACACTTGTAATAGGTGACTCTATCGTCAGGCACACTGACGTCCCGCTCACCAGGCTGAACAAGGAGAGGGTCACGGTGAGCAGCCTGTCGGGCGCTAGGATCCGCCACATAACACAAGCACTCAGGTCACTCCAAGGCAAGTACAAATATGACTCAGTCATTGTCCATGCTGGTGTGAATGACCTGAGACGTACCTCCCTGGACTACATGAAAAGAGACATAAAGGAGCTCTCTGAGCATGTAGCCCAGGCCGGTATGACCCTGACCTTGAGTAGCATCTTACCCTCACCAAGAATGATGCCACAATATGAAGACAAGATGATCAATTTCAACAATTGGCTTAAGTACTGGTGTCATTCAAAGGGGATCCAATGCCTGTCAGCTTGGGATGATATACTCGACAAGCCACGATGCTTCGCTAGGGACGGCTTGCACCTGTCACCCCTGGGCTTTCGGATATTGGCAAAGGCTCTTGCTACCCCTATAGTGCTTTTTTTTAGGCAAGGCTCAAAAGACAAACCCACCTCCATAGGTATCACAAGGGATAAGAAACTAAGAGTAATGCTACTCAACGCCAGAAGTCTAAACCTCAAGATGCACGCACTCAAAACTCTCCTTAGCATGGAGAACATCGATGTCTGTGCAGTAACAGAAACCTGGTTCAGGGCTCTCGAGAGCACCCCAGCACTACCAGGTTATACCTCATACCATGCTTTTCGGCCCCAAAACTTGGACCGAACCACAAAAGGAGGGGGAGTATCGATATTCATCAAAGATACCCACACCTCCAGGTTGGTGGCAAAGCACGAAGCATCAGAGACTATCCATGTGCAACTAACAGTGGGTAAAACTGCCTTCCAGTTTATAGCCTGCTACAGACCACCCTCCCAAACCCAGAAACCCCACTCGGCCTTCCTGAGAACACTGGAAAATATGAAGGTCTCTCCAAACACCATTATATTAGGCGACTTCAACTACCCAAACATAGACTGGGAGCATTACTCTAGCTCCAACACCCTAGCCCAAAGGTTCCTAGAATTTATAAACTCAAATGCTATGGAACAACCTGTTACCACTCCCACAAGAGGGGAAAACATACTGGACCTGATCATCACCAACATGGGGACTCTATGCTCCAGACCAGAAGTGTATCCCTCACTGGTAAGATCAGACCATAAACTAATCTCACGGGATATTCACATCCCGACCCCACCCCCTGCCCAGAAAACCACAGTGAAAAACTTCTCTAAAGCAAATTTCACACTCCTCAAAACCGAGGTGGAATCCTTCAAAGCCCCGGCCTGTGGAAAATACGCCCAGACCGCAGAATCCTTTATAAACGCATTCTATGAACATCTTCAGGAATGCATGGATCATGCGATCCCAAATAAAACCAAGACCCAATCCTCCAAAGGCAGACGTCCTGTCTGGTGGACCCCAGCCATAAACAAACTATACAATAGAAGGAGGAAGCTACTAAATGATAGAGCAAAATCCCAAAAAGCGAAGGCATCACTGATCAGTATTAGCAACAAACTACAGGCACTCATAAAATTGTCTAAGGCCAGCTTCGAGAGAAAAATTGCACAGGACACTAAGGATAATCACAAGGCTTTCTTTAGTTATGTTAGGAACCTGGGTGGTAATTCCCAGATATGCTCAGAATTAGTCCAAAATGACAAAAAATACACTGAACCCACAGACATTGCCAACATCCTAGCTGACACGTTCAGTGCAAATCCCCCCCCCCCCACCAAAAGGGCAAATATCTATCCCAACAGAGTGCTGCCCCCCTGACATCTCAGATGCTCAGGTAAGAGCCGCTCTCTCCAAAGCAAAAAACACAGCATCAATGGGACCAGACGGTGTCCCGGGCTGCGTCCTACATGAACTCCAAGAAGAGCTAAACCCAAACATAAAACTACTGTTCAATCTCAGCCTTACTACAGGATATGTGCCCAAAGAGTGGCGTACAGCAACAGTGGTCCCTCTCCATAAAGGTGGTGCCTCAATGGATCCTGGAAATTATCGCCCCATAAGCCTGACTAGCTTAGTCTGCAAAGCTATGGAAAGGATCATCATGGACCTCATAAATAAAGATATTGGGGACCTACAGACACTGGATCCTACCCAGTTCGGCTTTGTTAAGGGCAGATCCTGCCTTTTAAACCTTGTTGATTTCTTTGAAACAGTCACCAAGGCGATTGACGAGGGGAAGGTGGTCCACACAGCCTACCTGGACCTCACTGAAGCCTTCGATACAATACCCCACTTGGGCATTATAGATAAGCTCACCAGCTTAAATATAAACCCCTATGTCACTAGATGGATTGCAAACTGGCTCAAGGATAGAACCCACATGGTTAGAATTGCTGGAGCCATGTCAGACTCCAAACCAGTTACAAGTGGTGTCCCACAAGGCTCAGTCCTGGGACCTCTCTTGTTCGGTATATATTTCTCGGAGGTACAGGCCAACACGGAAGGACTGTGGCTGACGAAGTTCGCAGATGACTGCAAACTGGGTGCCATAATCGACTCTCCAGCCGACACAAGCATCCTCCAAAAGGGCCTCATAGAAACAGACAACTGGTGCCAGAGCCATGGCCTCAAGCTAAATGCCAAAAGTGTATAGTCATCCCTTTGGCAAAGACAAAGTGCCCACAAATTACCACATAGGTGGTAATCCATTAAGTACAGAAGAAGTAATTAGGGACCTGGGGACCCAAGTTGATAGCAATCTCTCATTTGACAACCACGTGGCCAAAGTGGTTAGAAAAACATTTTATATAGCCCACCTAATCATGAAGGGATTCACATCTAGATCAGGGAGGTCATCGTGCCTCTTTACTCATCCCTCATCAGGCCCATAATTGAGTACAATGCCCCTTTTGGGATGTACCTTACCAGACACCTGCAGCAACTGGAAAGACCCCAAAAGTACCTCACCAAGAGGATCAAAGGGCTCAAACAGATGCCATATGCTGCCCGGTTAAAGAAACTCCAGCTCTACTCAGTGGCATACCGTCTGTTCAGAGGCGATCTGTGCCTGACGTATAAAGCCATGTCCAACCCGGAATTAATGGACATGCTGCACCTCAGAAAATCCAAATCCCATCGAGCTCACGCTCGAGAGACTTGAACTTCAGCACTGAAATAAATAGGACATGCTGGAGGGACAGATTCATAACCCAGAGGCTCCCTTCACTCTGGAATAAAATCCCAGTCCAGGTTAGGCAGAGTCCCTCATTGACTCTCTTCAAGAGGAATCTTGATGAGTGGATGGGAGATCGTAGGTTTACCCTGGGTATCACTTCTGTGTCACTGTTAGACAGAGGCACAGTATACTAACCTTGAAAAAGGGCATAGCAAAATAAATTTAAAATGGGTGGTGAAAGCCAAACACATTCTGGCTAGGCTTATAAATGCCCTAGGGGAGATAGCCTAGTATGAACCTATGAACCTATGATTAATAGTAGTGATGAGTCAGAGAGATGATCTGTTGCACTACACGCAAAATACTGTGTTTATCCCATTTATGGTCACCAGAACAGTATGGAGGTTCAGTGTATTGTGAGGAAAAGGGACTTAACTGTAGGACAACAGCTTGGCTGTGTCGAGTGGTGAAGGAAATGTTGATAACATTGTTCATCAAATGCTCAACCACTGTGACGGTATGGTGGATTAACATGTTTCCCTAGAAAGTGTCAGATTTTCGGGAAGCCCACTCACTGCTTATAGAATGTTACACTGTGTCTTGCTGGTGCCTTTAGTTTAAAAAGACTGGTTGAATCTGTTAGTGAAGGCTGTCATTGATCACTAAACACTGTGGAAAAGGCATGAAAGTGATTGATGCAATACATCTTCTGTTTGTGTGTCCACATGGTTTACCCTGTGACTCCCTTATCTGCACCCAGTCGACACATTCCTTTTTTCCTTCTGGGATGAAATACCTCTGACTTGATCATTCCCTGGTGGAGGCAAGAGTTTGGTGTTGAGGAGCAGGCCAGTCTGTAGATCCTGTAGAATGCACTACCCCCACAGTCTGCAAGCTCTGCTGTTGATGCATCAGGAGATGCATGCACACTTCTGTTCATGTGCAGTCGCCTGATCAAGAGGCAACCTCTTGCGTAGCAGGCATGCCAGGATTTTCATGCTGATAGTGATACAGCTGCATTCCTGCAGGTGTCGCCAGTACAGCAAGCTAATCTGACTTCATCCCCAGGATGGCTGAGACAGAATCTGAAGATTAGTCCCAATGCAGTCTCCCAGTCCTTCCAGCACCTGTGCTGCTAGCCGGAATCATGTTGACTCACCAAAGGCAGTTTCGCCAAAACTACCTTCGAGCATAAGAAAATACTTTTTTTTTTTTTCTTTTTTTTTTTTGTTTACACAGGGGCAAAACTCCCTGCACCCCCACACCACCAAAAGTTATATATGTATATCAACTCTGAGGTTGCATAACAGTGGCGAAAAAGGCCAACTCCACTGTAGTTGAAGTTAGTTTTGCTGAACAGTGCTTGCACATTTTACTTCATACATGTGTCATCTCGTAGGGTGCAGTTAGGGCTTTGTTCCACTACACCATGAAGCCAGGTTAATGTATCACAATTTCTTATAGCTGTGATATCAGTAGGAGAGGCTAAACTTTTTTTAAGTAAAAATAAAGGAGAGCTTGCTGTTTTGCCTCGCTTCTGAATCTAACACCCTAATGCCAAGAAGACCCAGCTGCTGGGTTGTATGCCATTACTGCTTAGGGAAGAAAAATAAGTGGAGCTAGTAGCAACTGCACTTGGGGAGGGCTGTATAACTCATCTGCAATTTGTTTTTAATCCCCTAGTTCACTCTGTGCCCTGAAACAGAGTACTCTAATCAGCTTTTGCCACTGTAAACAACTGTATATATCCGTGAAGGTTCTCTGACCTGTTCCTTGAATTTTGATGTGTTTCTTTTGCACTGGATTTCAAGTGGGGTTCACTATTACTTGAACCAGGTGTGACATCACAAATTCCGACTGCTGATTGAATCTTGGTTCACAGCATTTTACTGAGAAAAAAAGTTGAATGCTTTAAAACAAATGTGTGGATGCATGTGAGCATTAACACCAGTTGTTACTTTACAACAATGAATCCAGAATGTGTACACTAAACTAGTGTTTGACAGCTAAACCCTGGATGTGTTTCAGTATTTAGCAGTGTTAAAGTGAGAAAACTGTCACACTGAGCTCTGCTTTTATTATTTTAACAAGTATAAAGTGCTACCTGTAATACCAGTTTCATATAGTGTTGTGTAGGACACCAGTTCATGTAATATTCTGTGCAGTATCTTATTTACTCTGTTGTCCTCAATATACCATACCATTCAGATGCTGTGAAGATGGCAACATTTCATTTATGCATTTGTATGGTTAAGGACTTCTCACAGCTAGCTTTATGTTCTGAGAACAGTTAAATGTTTCATTTTGCTTTAGTTGTTTATTGTTGAAGCAGGTTCTGGTTTCTGTTTCCATTTCTTTAGTATACGTTTTCTTGAGAAAGTTGTAGTGTGATTTATATTGTGCTTCGGGGATGAGTTATGAAAGGCAGTTCTTGTTGTTAAATCATTACAATCCTTAAGTTGTACTAAATAAAATAAAACCTAGTGAATACTATTACTGTTAATAATACTGCTAGTAAATAATGCTGTATAAAGTATATCTGGAAAAAATAAGAAAAACAACAGTGTGGATATCACCTTTAAAAAACAGTATGCATGGCCAGTATCTGTTACAAAAGTAAATAAAGAAAATATGTATTAAAATGTCAGCACTGTTATCGTAAGTCATTATTTTTTTTCTCTCTGAATCCTTACATTTAAGTTACCATTAAAAAGCAGAGCAAACATTTTAACTAAAAAAAAGCATACTGAAAAGTCAATCTAGCAGTTAACACAGAGAAAATACAGAGACGTACATAAAATTATCATAACATTAGGTGTTCGAATGATCACTGACTGATGTGGAAGCCTTAGCTATATAAGATTATAGCCTGCAAAATATATAACAGCCAGCCAGCTACCAAAGCGTCAGGGCACCTTCCATGGGCTCAAACTGTCAGGTAGCTCCAGCTAAGCTGACTTAAAAAAACAAGTTTGAGTGCCAAGAGTGAGGGAGGCTGAGCCCTGAAAGGACAATGCCACACCCTGGCATAAATAAGGAGGAAGCCGGCTACTGCAGCAGTGATCATTTAAACATCTACTGTTGTGGTAAGTTCACTTACACAACTGTACTGTGTTCATCACATTGATCACTGCTGTAGTAGCCTTAGCTATGTAGGGAGATTGCTCTACCTTACTGCATTTGGGAGGTGGAAGAAGAAAAGTCCAGGAGCCCCTGGAAAATGGTCCTGGCAAAACCTGATCTAGACCTAGTAAGGAATCAAGCTTATAGTGCTTTCTAAAAGTATATTCAGAGGACCAAGTTGCAGCTTCTAGAGTACTTCTGGAATCCAACCTTTTCCAAAAAAAGTCATAGATGAAGCCAAGGCACTGGTAGAGTGGACCTTGACCCTGCCTGGAAATTTTTAGTTGTGGTGAGTATAAAAAAATATAGTTACCGTAGACTACCATTTGGAAATAGTCTTCTTACCTTTACAAGAAAAGAACAGCATATCCAAAGACCTGAAATATTTAGTTCTGTCAAGATAAGGCTTGTTAGTGGACATCCAAGGTGTGGAGTATCTTTTCCTCCCTCATTTTTAAGATCAGTAAAGAAAATGGGGAGATGGATAGCTTGGCTTAAAGTTAAACCCAGATACCACTTTAGACATAAAAGACAGATTAGATCTCAAAGAAGCATTGTTTCTCTGGAAAATGGGATGTAGTTGACTCACCATAAGAGCTTGCAACTCAGACACTGTTCTTGCAGAGGTCAGAGCAGTAAAAAAAAAAGTTTTCCATATTAAGAACCTCAAGTCAACCAGGTTAGCTGGTTCATATGGATTAAGTGTTAGTTTCTGTAACACAAGTTAGGATCTCAAGAAGGGGCCACTGGTTTTCTTGGAGGCCTCTTCCGAAACCCCTTTCAAAAACATTTTGCCTTGATAAAACCTTGAAAGAGAAGGATCCATGGGAAGACATGCCGAAATGGCCAATAAATGAACCTTGATGGAGGAGTAAGAAAGACCATAGGAAAGTAACTCACACAAATATGGTAAAACCAAAGAACAACTAGCCCTGGATGGGTGCTAGTTATGTTGTTGTTGGTGCCAACCAGAAAACCTTTTCCAGTTGATTATATGATTTTCTAGTAGTAAGCTTTCTTGCCTTTATTAGTATGTGATGCACATCCTCTGTAAACAGGTGCCTAAAAGAAAATAAGATGCTATCATCCAGGCAGTCATTTGAAGTTGATTTCTGTCAGGATACATCAAGCACCCCTGACCTTGTGTGAGTAGATCCATTGTGTGACGACGCTTGTGGTAATTGGCCCTGGCTATTTCCAAATTAAGGAAGAAATACTGTTGCCTGCATCTGAAAGGGTGTCTCCTCAAAGATCTTGGGGGAATTCTTCTGAATCTTCAGAAGCAGACTGGCTATCAGTGGAAATGGTGGAAAAACATACAGGAACATTCCTTTCATAGAAAAAGACATCTATCTTCCAGGCCTTCTAGCGTGGAGCTCTAGAGCAGAATCTTGCCAGCTGATTGTTTAGAGAGGAGACAATTGGGTCTACTTGACAGATTCCCCAACAGATGGATCAGATATTGGAAGACCCCCCCCCAAGATCTAGTTTGCATACATGAGGATCTGCCGTGTCTTGTTCAGCTTGTCTGCCACTCAGTATTGCTGTGGTGGAATGAAGGATTCCTGAAGAATGAGGTTGGGATGTGAAGCTGTATCTGAAGCTAACATGGCTAGTCTGCAAAGGGAGTACAGCCTGCTTACCCCCTGCTTGAGGATGTATCACATGACCTTGGTATTGTCTGAAACATCTCAGAGAGGCCTGGGAACCAAAGATGATTCAGAGAGTTGAGTACTTTGATCAGGGCAAGCATCTATTTCATATTTATGTGCTTGCATCTGTCCTAGGTCTCTCACATATCTTGTACTATCTCCCCCTCCTGGAACTGCTCCCCAAAATAAGTCTGAAATGTCTGTGTTGACTGACTGCTTGGGAAAATGGAGGGATAAGGGGAGACCCAGATTTAGGTATATTTGCTGTCCCCACCAATGGGATTTGAAAAGACAGGCGACATCAATGCAGGGACCAAAGAGACTTCAGATACCATTGTATCTTTCTAATATGGAGTCTTGCCTGGGTTATCATGACAAATCATAGATGTCATGAGACCCAAAATCCTGAGCTATTCCCTTTCAGTGACCAAAGTCTGAGTGGAAAACCTTAGAAACAGATCTAGATGTGGATGTGTTTTTCCTGTGGAAGGAAATCTCTTTGAACTGTGCTATCAAGTTGACATGCCAGGAATACAGCCCTGAAGTGGAGGAGACAAAAACTTTTTTGAATATTCTCTTGGAATCCCAGCTTGTGTAAGAGATCTGTGACACAAATGAGAGATTCCTGGCACTTTAGAAAAGATTCTGCAAAGATAAACAAGTCATCTAATTACTGAAAAAAAGAAGATAAATACCCTGTGGCCTGCAACAAGCTATAACTGGAGATAACCACTTAGTGAACACTCTTGGTGTAGTGGATAGTCCAAAGGGTAAGGCAGAGAACTGATAAAGTGATGCAGGTACTCAAACCTTAAGAAACACCTGAAGTTTGGATGGATAAGAATGAGATGGTAAGCATCTTTTAAATGTAGAGTTACCAAGAAACTTGAATGAGAAAGAAGAGGTAACAAATTGTGAAGTGACATAACTACATCTAAAGAAATCCAAATCCCTCTGCACCACATGCTCGGGAGACCTCAACCTCAGTGCCACAATCAACGGAACATGCTGGAGGGACAGGTTCATAACCCAGAGACTGCTCATGCTCCGGAATAGACTTCCCATACATGTCAAGCAGAGCACCTCACTGGCCCTCTTCAAGAGAAATCCTGATGAGTGGATGGGAAATAGAAAGTTCTCCCCGGGGATCACTGCAGTGGCTGTACTTGATAGAAGCACTGGGAACTAACATCGGACAGCTCAATGCCAGGGCACTTCTATGGGCTAGGCTTGTAAAGGCTCCAGGGCCATTAGCCTAGTACACACCTATGAACTTTGAAGTTAGGAGCTATCACAAACATGTCTTAGAAGAAAGATCCAGAACTGGTCTCCAAACATCATCTTTCTTTGGCACTAAAACCATCCTTGAGTAAAAACCTTTCCCTGCGTGTGAAGGAGGAACTGGGTCTGTCTCACCCTGGAACAACATGTAATGAAGGGAAGGTGGAAAGAAGAGTCTGGTCTGGTGGATGAGGAATAACCTCCTGGCAAGGAGGAATATCCTCTCACTGCCGTGTGTAACCCCATTTTTCTGAAACTGTCTGTTCCCAATTTCTGGAAGGGGAAAAGGAACTGACAGGGTGGTAGGGGAGAACAAAGTCCCTTAAATACTCAGACTAACTAGAGGGATTTTCCTCGCTTTTGGGGGTTCCTGAATTCTTTTTGGAATGCCCTTGCCATTATGCCAAAATTGAATGATCTGTTAGAAAATTAGAAAAAGGAGAGCAGAAAATCTTAAAAATGCCCTGATTTAACTAATCGTTTCATCACTTTTGATTATCTCTACAGCAAAGAAACCAAAAAGTGCATCTCTATCCAAAAGAGAAAATAAAATCTTATTATTTGCATCCTCTTTGGAGATTCTGAGAATGCTTCCAGGCAAGCCTTCTCAAAACAGTCCCAGAGACCATAGCCCTGGAAGAATTATCAGCTTACGTTTATGTGTGTGTGTGTGTGTGTGTGTGTGTGTGTGTGTGTGTGTGTGTGTGTGTGTACATATGCATACACATATATATATATATATATATATATATATATATACACACACACACACACACACACACACAGTGTAAATAGAGAGCAGTGACAAGAACAGTAGATGAAACTAAATAATTTAAAGCAGGTTTTTCCTCACAAGAAGAAACTGGAGACCAAACATCCCTCATACTTTCACAATTAGTCAGAATAAACTTTAACGTGAGGGTGGCAGTTCAAATTCTGAAAAAGTTGTAGAAGCTTACATTATTTTCTCAAACCCATCAGGGTTGGGAAGAGTGTATAAAAACTGAGGAACTTTACGCATTCTGCCTTTTTAGGGGCAGCAGGTTGACTGTCAGGAAGAATGCAGGCAGAGAAAGGCACATCCTTCAAAGCTGACAGAACTGGAGGAAGTGGTGAAAGTTCAGGGAATTCCTTCTTTGATAGCTCATAACATTTTCTGAGGGACTGAGAAACCCCAGTGTACTCCCGCTAACAAAACACAGGCACATTCTGGAAATAGTCTTAAAGAGAGAAGAACCCCAAAGGGAAAATCTGAAAATTAGCTCTTCTCTGAGCCTGTATCAAAAAACAGAGGAGAAGACCTCTATCTGTCCCTTCATCTTCCTGCCCAGACGACTGTCTTCAGGAAAGGAGATACCCTTACTTTTTCCAGAAAGCAATAAGTAAAAAGGGTCAAAAGCCTAAATCAAAACTGAGCCAGACCCAGTAAACTATTCATGCCTAAGGAAATTTGTGAAGGAGTAGACGCAAGTTTAGTTTTCTGTTTCTTTTTGACAGAAAAGAATGGGGCCAACAATGTTAAAAATGGCAGCAGTAGCTTCCCCAAGGACAAGCACAGCATTCTGACAAAACAGGGAAGCCTTCCCTATTCCCTGTCCTAGGACCAACAAGAGTGGCTCTCCCGTGCTTGCTGAGAAGACCCCAACAGCAGCAGAGGTCATGGCTAACCCCCTCCCCCCAATCCATAGTGGCTGTAGGTACTACACCAGAGGGGATACAGGGGAAAATATGAGTAGCCTGAAGTACAACAAATGGCCACAGCAGAGTCTTGGCTGAGGCAAATTGCTGACATTCTGTGGTGGCAAATGCTTTGTGCTTTAATTTTTCTTTCTGTGGCTGGAAGAAAGACTGACCTTGGCACCAAATGTCGTCCTTTCCCAGGGAAAACGAGCATCAAAAGCTGGTAGAAATTTAGTCTTTAAAAGTCACTTTTTCATACCACACACATTAAAAAACCCTTTTTGAAACACTTGCCAGCCCCCAAAAGTAAAATAAATGCAATTTCTCCATAGAAAAATGTTTTTTATTACTTTAAACAACTTTTAAACTTAAAAGAAAAAGAGTGCTCTCTCTTTAAAAGTACAATACAGTCTTATGATACTCCACTAAAGCAAAACTCCTAGCTTTAAAATAACTATTTTTGAAGAGGAAAGTATTACTTATCATCAAAAATGCTTGAAAGTTTTTTTTCCCCAGAGGGAACTTATCTGAGCAGCAATGGAACAGCACAAGCTGACTGTTATCCTGAAAAGCCTCAGAGGAGCATACTGTTCGGTGGCAGTAAAGATGTGAAGGGCTTGGTGCCCAAATTTATCTTTTAGTCATCTCAGATTGAGCTTCCTGATAGTCTGTGCACTTGGAAAGTGCCCAGAAGCTTTAGAAGCTGGCAGACTGTTATATCCTTGGCAGAGTATTGCCCATATAGCTAAGGCTACTGCAGCTGCGATCACTATGATGAGCATCTAAAGCACTAACCTGTTAATGAGTTGCTTCCTGTGCCTCTGGCACAAGGTTAATATCTTTCCACCTTCATTTGCCTACAGCTTGATCATGAACAAGTCACTTAACCAGACAGTGCAGTCCTTTGTGGCCACTGGGCATTTGGTCTTGAATCTTTAAATGTCTCCTGGACTGCATGTGTAAAAACTACCTGTAGCTGGGACAGTGTCATTGACTGTTGTTTGACTGCATTTTGAAAGTCTTAGTGTCGAATTATCTAGTAGTAATAATAATAATAATAATAATCATGTTCCAGTAATGTACATTTCTGTTAGATGATGCTCACAAAGTGTCAGTATAATGAAAAACATTTTGTTGTGTTTTCCAATGTTTCTTAAGAAGGATGTAATGGAATGGAATGGAATGTACAGTATTGGTTGAAGTGAATTTTACTTGTGTTTGTGGACTCCTACTACTCATTACAGCAACATGCCATCCAACTGAGGTCAGTGAACCTGGTTCAGAAATGGCCCTGGGTTCTTTTGAGGTATTGCAAAAAAGAAGCAAGTATTGGCTGAGGATCCACTTTTTTTCTTTAGGAAAGGATGAAAAAGTGTATCTGATAAATCATGTGCTTTTTAGCTAATTCAGTCTTATTCGCAGGGACCTGTTGAAAAGTGTGCTCATCTGCAGTAATATTGCCTTGAGCCTGTCCAGGGGAAAAATGTTGGATTGTACCTAGATGAAGCATTCTTTGCTAAGACATCATGTCATCTCATAAAAAAATGTAGAGGTGCTGTTCTTATTCTGGAGACCCAAGAAGTATTGTCTGGACTTGTGGAGAGTGCAACAGAACACCGTGGCAGTGCAACCATGATGAATTTAAGGTGTGTGTTTGGACAGCTAGTGTGGTGTGTTGAATGTCATTCATGGGTAGCTATAAAGAGTGGAACCAGAGAATTTGGAAGATGGCTTACATTGATAGAAAAAAAATGGCAGGAGTAGGCTTGATATGTGAAATTCCCTCAGAAAATGTAACAAAAATTATTCTGATAGTAAATCCCAGTGAGATATACTGTACTGTATGCTCCAGCATTGGATTGTGCTTGTTTGTACTGTGGATTCACTTAGTATGTACATGATTTTCTACTGATGTTACAGTTTTGCTTACTACTACATTACCATGTCACTTTGCTTTCTGAGTGACTTTTTCCTCTCACTGATCCACTAATCCTTGCTACAATCAACTGCAGTTTTAGCTTTGCAAGTATTATAAGTACATCTGCTGCTTTTGTCTTTCAGCCTGTCTAATCTTCCTCCTGATCCTACTAATCCTGATGTGCTGTCCACACTGATCCTCATTGCTGGTCAGCTATCACTTGCTGTCATACAGTTTCTCGTATTGTACTCTTGAGGTGTAAACTGTTGATTTGCCTCAGCTGACCCCCTCTCTGCAAAGTAAAGTGTGTTTCTAACAAATGTAACTAAAGCATGAAGTGGATCTACTAACTTTATAAACATCTAGTTGAGCTGCCTGCACACACTGGTCAGCACATCTTGGAACTGCCCTGCTAAATGTAAATTTATTAGGTACCGCCACTGGGCTGTAGTTGTGGTAATTTTTAGCTTATTGTTAAATGTTGGTGCTATCACATTCTAGGTGGCAAGCAAAAGACAAAGCATATACAGGGTATTTGTACTCCATTCAGTTTAAAAATTAGTAATATAAAGTTATCAGTTTCCCAGTTGTACTGTGTATGGATAACTTCTTGGTCCTTACAGAGATTCATCCAAAATATTTTGTTTTCTGTAATACTAAATAGTTTACCCTTTCACTCCTCACTCTTCCATACAGACCTTCATCTTGATCTTCGATCTGAGACTTAAGAGTTTACAAGTACTTATTTACATACTGCTAGTCTCTGATTGGCCTGCTTTAAACCTATCCTGATCCTAAGTCTTCCAACCCCAGGGATATTTCTGCATCATACATATCAACATGCAGACATTGAAAATGGGGACAAAGGCCTAGAAAAGGTACATCCAGCCAAAAATCTGGACATCTAATTTGCATAAAAACTGAATACCAAATAACCTACAACTCTTCCCACTTCCAGTAGAAATATAGAATGCTACTAAGAAACACATGTTTAAAAAACAGTGTGTGACAAAGATGATGGAAAAATATATTATCAAAGAGACATTGTAAAATCTGTAAACTTTAATGAACTGTATTACAGAATTCTACCATACAAGGTCATACCATACAAGGTCATTTATTTTTGCTTCCGAAAAGAGGAGATGTAAGATAGCACCAATATTTTAAAGAAAGAGGGCACACTGCTATTTTGGTCATATAATGTGGTTTTCTGCATACTAGAGAGCTTCAAAAATCATATATGATAAAGGAGATTCAGAAAATTTTGTAAAGGCTTAAATCAACCATAAAAATGGGAACATACCTCATGTACTGGGGTAAATCAGGCCTGAAATTTAATCATTTTGCCAAAATAGGAACAGTTGAGTCTGGTTTACATTTATAGTTACTAAGCACCTCCCACATTCTACTTATATCTAATACAGCATGTCTGTCTACTAAGACGCAACACTTTCACAAGCCACAGTAATTGCAATCCTTTAATTTCATTTACAATACTCTCTTCCACTGACTTTTAATCCCATTAATCTACCTCTCTAATACATTAATTGAACAACAATTTCACAGTTGCCAGCATCTTCATCTTTTTAACCCTATTACCAATTCCATACCTTTCAAACATAGCATTGAACCAAATCTGTTAAAACATACATTGCTCAAGCACATAGATATGCTGTTAATATAATTATTACTTATTTTAACCATCCTGTCCCTTGTTACAAGCTACTGCATCCTACTAAGCTACAGCTATTCCTGCTTTACACCCAATCGAGCCAAACACCATCTACTTCCCAGTACTCCTACTAGAGATTGCATTATGTTTAAAACCACACTTGTCTTCTATTTTAGAAACATTTTCTTCTCAATAAAGCTCTCCACAATAAAGTACTGTTATACCTCCACAAATTCTCACACTTCAGCAACCAAATGCACATCTTTAACTGCGCATATATTGCTGTTTGGTGATATTCACCTTTCAATCCAAGCACCACCTGTTACAGCTGTAATCTACTACTGCACTCACCCCCAAATGGATTAAAATATACTCTACTTATTAGTTAATAGCAACTTAACAGTCGCCAGCTTTAACACTCTCAGCACCAACCTTTCATAGTTTAGAATTGCTACCAAGTAATCTTAATTCCTACTAAGTATAACATTTGGTCACAATTTACATCCCTGTAAATCCAAAACAAAAGGCTGTATGCACCAAACACATACCGGAGGGAATACTGGAGGGAATGCACTGCAAAGGGGAAAAAATATCCCTAAAGGTAAAGTGTGTCTTTTCCTCTCTGTGCCTCTAGTGAAATGGTGGTAAATTTCCTGGCAGTCTTCTTATGTACAGTGATGTTCTTCAGGATTTCAATTAATGTCAAACCCCCAAAAATTAAAGTAATATTCTTTATCCCTAATGTCTACTGCAAGAATATACCCAAGATTACAGTTACGTCAAAAAATAAAACGGTCCTTGAATCAAACCATTGAACCATATCTAACTCCTAATGCCCAACTGTAGTCTGCCCAAACTCTTCTGTTTATGACTCTTTCATATGTGGTCTCCATAATAACCAATATTTGTAAAGCACTCCTAAATAAACTTGAGACATGTTACAATGCCATTTTTTGCCACAAACCTTCCCAAGAAAACTTGCAACCAAGTTGCAATGTGACAGGTACAATGGTTAGAACTCCAAACTCTTCAACTTAAAACATTTGATAAGATTTTGTATAACCCAAGCAAATGTCCTGAAGATAAATTCTAACCATACAACTCCAACCCTTACATCAAATGCAGGTAATTACTCCTAAATCAAATAATCAGTTGACACTTCCCTTTACTTGTTTTACATATTTCTGGTTTAGTTAAATTATGTAGATTGCCTAAGGGGAGAATCAAACCTAAAGTGTCTTTAGCAAAAATTAAAAATGTATTTAACTTATTTGTGAACATGCTTGTGAGACTTGTAAGGTAGACCACAACTCTCACCTTCTAACTTGCATTCATTAGCTAGCCATGTACTCATTCCTAACTTTAGCCACATTTATTTCCTTTGTGTCTTTTGCTACTTTTCTGCATTCCTCTAGCCTGTATCTGCAACTAAACAGTGTTACACTGTTTCTGTTACGGTCATGTACATATGTTAACTAGATTAAAGTTCCATCCTTAAGTGTTTGTTATCACTAAAATAAATTGTACCATTAAAGGGTTTGTTACTGTAATTTGTAATCTTTTTGTATGTTGGAGCTTTGTCCCAGGACTTAATTGACAAGGGTTTGTCAGCTAGTTGGACCATCAGAGTTAACAAACGTTAAGTAAAGAAAGAAAAACTAAAACAGTTTGACACAATGAAAGAAATTAGGAGACTAACTACAACAATCTGGAAGCTGTCCTTTCTCCAGTCACAATTGTACAGCTATATTGTAAATAACTGTAGTTTAGAATTGGAAAACAATTGGTTGAATAAGTGTGAGCCCAGTTGTTTACCAGTCCACAGTTCATCATTAATATGTGTAGCAGAAAGTAGGGTGGGATTGAGAAATGCATTAAGCACTGCTTTTCTGCAAGGATCACTCAGTATGTTATAAAGGAGCAATTCAAAGACCTCTGTAGAAGTACAGTGGGAAGAAGGTTCCAGCTTGTAGTGGTACACCATTTAGGCATGTGAATGTGTCAGGTCAAGGGGGACAGCTAAAGTGATATGTACTTCCCTGAAGCTTTCACCAGGCGTGGAATAGCGTGCAATACAGCAATTCAAAGAAGTTTTCTACTTCTTTAATGGGGGGGTTAAAAAGCTATAAAAATGTGCATCATCTTTTGACAATGTACACCCATTAACTTCCATAGCAGGAGCAGGGCTATTAGCACTACTGGAGGACTGTGAAGATCTGTGTGTGTGTGTGTGTGTGTGTGTGTGTGTCTTGACTCTGTCTGTCTGAGACTGGGTGCGTTTGAGAGTGTGCATTCATGTCTGCATGTATTTGTGTGTGTCTGTACAATAACATTACATGGGTTGGTGTAGATGAAACACTGATGTGGTTACTTCGAACTGCACAGTGCTTAATTCAGACGTGTGCTAATGACCTTTTGATCAGTGTACCTCTTTCATGTACATAAATGACACTGCATCACTGTAGCAGTGCTAGGACTCATCAGTGAAGCATTAATAATGCTACCATGATATTGTCTCTGAATCCCAGTGTTAGTTCTTTTGCTGGTACACACAGTGTAAGCCAGAAAGTCTTCTACCAGCAGTAGGTTGACTGCCACAGTCTTTCTAAATATTTGTTTTATTTGTAATGCTGTCATCTCTACAGCTTTTGTATTAGCATAGGAAAATAAAGCAAATAAAAATCAGACTTGTTAGTTTCTAGTGTGCATTATGTAAGTAGTTTTCAGCATTCTATGCCTTTGGCAAAATGTCTGTGAGTGAGTTTTCAAAAATGTGTCTTGTTACTACAGTGGAAACTTTGTTAAATCAACTGTGGAAAAGAGCAAGCATATTAAGTGCTATTTATCTCTTAGTCAAGACTGACTAGCGCTGTTTTTATAAAGTAGAAAAATGATATCTGATGTAGCATAAAACATGCTGTCTTACGGAAAGGAGAAAATGACGGTTTCCTTCAAAGCTGTCATATATAATGGATTCACAGTAATTTGGCTCAGTATGAAAAAAGTGGCATGGTATATTAATCACTGGTCATGTTGTCGTGCTGTAATATCCCATCTAGAGAAAGCAGAGTGAAGGAATTAACCTTTACATGTTCGTTGTTTTTTAAGATTAGTCAGAAGTGTAGTTTTTTAGTGGATTCTTTTATACCAAAGTAAATCAATACTAACCATTTGTGGTGTGACAGATTGTAATGCAGCAGACGACCAGTTACTTGTTTGAAAACATAAACAACCATATAATCTCATTGCTGATGGTGGTGTAAATTTTACAAATAAAGTATTTCTTGTTTGCAAATGACGCTTAGAAATTAATGCTTAGGTCAGAGTGCACCATCAGAATGCAATGAAGGATGCATCCTCCCAACCCCCCCAACACAGATGAGTGAGCTTTTTCTTGTTGTTTGCCTTTGGAATTCTGTTCATCATCTATTTTAAAGCTGTCTAAATAGTATCTTTTGTAAAAGGGCTTTGAAACATCCTTTGTAACAGGTTTTAACTTTATACAACTTATGCAGACTGATATTTTGTAGTTAAGCTAGTTTGCCGATTTAGTAATCCATAGATTTTTATATACTTTATTAATTTTGTAAAAGGTTACGTGAAAGGCTGTCGTAATCATCCAACTAAAATTTAAATTTTTTTTAAAGTCCTGTGTACAAATAATTTAAATGTAGGTGTGTAGAGTATAGAAATTGAATTGTATATTTATAGACAGATAACAGAATGTTTATAACGTAACTAAAGGAGTTGTCACAAGGGTAACTGGAGCATGCCTTGAATTAGGATGGATGCTTGTTGAATACAAGTGAAATGAAGGCAAAGCTTGAGTACAAAAGAAACTAAAAGAAATGCAAAATGGAAATTAAAAGGGAAGAGGAGAAGAAATCTAGAATTTGAGACTGAAGCCTTTGTGGAAGGGTTACAAAGGTCTGGAGTTTGTAGAATGAGAACATGAGTAGAAGAGGATATAATAGCAGCAGGCTCTGTGGTTAAGAGAAGTGAGGTAATTATATAAGCCAGCCTGGAACCATCTAAGTTGAGAGGCTAAGGTGATGATAAAGAAGGCGTCTGCTGATTGTTGCAGGTGTTGTAACAAGGGACATCAATAAGGTCATTAAACCTGCAGTCTTCGTTAGACTTTGATTCCTATCATTGTTCATTTGCAGGCAACATCTTTGAACAGGTATACACTTCCATGTGCTTTTGATTCTTCCTCAAAGGACATGTTTAATCTCAGTGGACGTACCTGCTTGACAAAACTAAATAAATAGGTTTGGTAAATGGGAGAACCAAACTGGAAAATTGTAATGCCTTACGTTCTTTACTGGGAGCATAAATATGACATACGGCACAAACAAGATCTCTTTTAAGCTTATTTATACTGACTGAGTGAATGGCTGCCCAGGGTGAGACATTCCTTCTTTAACGAATACTGCAACTGTGATATAGAATAGGTTCATAGGTAGGTACTAGGCTATTGGCCCTAGGGCCTATATAAGCCTAGCCAAAAAGGTACCCTGGCTTTCGCCACCCAAGAAAATTATTTTCCTGTGCCCTTGTCGAGCAGAGCCACAGAGGTGATCCCCGGGGTGAATTTCCTATTTCCCATCCAATCATCAAGATTTTTCTTGAAGAGTGCTAATGAGAAGCTTTGTTTGATATAGATAGGTAGTTTGTTCCAGAGTATGGGAAGTCTCTGAGACAGGAATCTATCCCTCCAGCATGTTCTGTTTATTGTAGTGACAAGGTTTAGGTCTCTAGATCGTGTAGCTCAGAGGGATTGGGATTTCTTTAAGTGGAGCATGTCCAACAGCTCTGGGTTTGACATAGCTTTGTATGTTAGGCAGAGATCACCTCTGAGTAGGCGATATGCGACGGAGTAAAGCTGGAGTTTTATGAGACGATCTGCGTAGGGCATCTGTTTGAGGCCGGTAATCCTCTTTGTGAAGTATTTCTGCGGCCTTTCCAGTTGTTGTAGATGTCTTGTGAGGTACATACCAAAAAGGATGTTGTACTCTATAATGGGTCTAATGAGTGACGAGTAGAGGGGAACAATGACCTCTTTTTTTCTGGATGAGAAACCTTTTGTGATGTGTGCCACGTAGAAGGATTTCCTAACTATTGTGGCGATGTGATTATCAAAGGAGAGACTATTGTCCACCTGTGTCCCAAGGTCTCTTATCACACTTTTGGTGTTAAGTAGACTGCCACCTATGTGGTAGCTCATGGGTACAGAGTTTTTACCAAAGGGGATGACAGTGCACTTTTGGCATTGAGCTTGAGGCCATGGCTTTGACACCAGGCATCTGTCTCAGTGAGGCTCTTTTGTAAGATATCCACATTGTTAGGAGTTTCGATTATGGCTCCTAGTTTGCAGTCATCTGCGAACTTCGTTAGCCAAAGACCTTCTGTGTTAGCCTGTACTTCAGAAAAGTAGATACCACACAGGAGATGACCCACGACTGAACCCTGTGGTACTCCACTTGTCACTGGTCTGAAGTCGGATTTGGAGTCTGTTACTTTCACAGTGTGGGTTCTGTCAGTGAGCCAGTTGGCAACCCATCATGTGACATAGGGATTTATAACTTGTTTAGTGAGTTTATCTATAATTCCAGAGTGTGGGATGGTGTCAGAAGCCTTGGCGAGATCTAGATAGGCTGTGTGAACCACCTTACCCTCGTGTACGACTTTGGTGACTGCTTCAGAGAAGTCTGTCAGGTTTAGGAGACATGATCTGCCTTTTACAAACCCGAACTGGGTGGGGTGCAGAGTTTGGAGATTGCCAATGTCTGTGTTTATAAGTTCCATGGCCTTGCAGACCAGGCTCGTTATGCTAATGGGGCGGTAGTTCCCGGGGTCCATGGTGGCTCCCCCTTTGTGGTGTGGAATAACCATCACTGTGCGCCATTTAGTGCGCACAAAGCCTGAGGTGAGGCTGTGATTGAACATGGTGCTTAGTTGGGGTGCCAGTTCATTCTGTAGTTTGTGTAGAATGCAGCCTGGGATGTTGTCAGGTCCCATGGATGCTGTGTTCTTGGCTTTGGAGAGTGTGGTTTTTACCTGTGCAGCTGTGATTACAGGAATTTTGCATTCTTCTGGTATAGAGATGGGCCCTTTAGGGGGTCAGAGTAGTTTAAAGTTAGCACTGAACCTATCTGCCAGGATGTTGGCAAGATCAGTTGGCTCTGTATATTTAGTGCCATTGTGCTGTAACTCAGAACAGATCTGGGTGTTGCCATTGAGATTCTTGACATAGCTATAGAATGCTTTGTGGTTGTCTTTAGAATCAGTGGCAATTTTGTTTTCGTAACTAACTTTGGAGGATTTTATTGAGAAATCTCAGCTTCTTACTGAGGCTGACCAGGGAGTTCCACCAATCATGAGATTTTACTGTTTTTTGCAACAGTTTCTTTCTTATGTTGAAGAGTTTGTTTATGGCAGGGGACCACCAGATTGGCTTCCTTTTTTTGGAGGATAGCATCTTGGTTCTGTTAGGGATAGCACTGTCCATGCACTCGTGTAAGTGCTTATAAAGTGCATTTGTGTAGGATTCAGCAGTCGTAACACTGTTGTACGTCTGCATTGGTGTCGCAATGTTTGCCACTTCTGCCTTAAGAGGCATGAAGTTGACTTTGGAGAAATTTTTTATGGTGGTTTCCCTAATTGGGGGGGGGGGGCAGGATGTGGATGTCTAGGGGTGATTAGCTTGTGGTCGGATCTGACCAATGAAGAATTGACCTCTGGTGTGGAACACCGGTCGCCCATGTTGGTAACGACCAGGCTAGGATATTGCTTCCCCTGGTGGGTGTGTAGATAAGTTGATCCAAGGCATTGGAAGTTATGAATTCCAGAAAACATTGAGCAAAAGAGTTGGTACATGAGTAGTTTTCCCAGTTAATGGTGGGGTAGTTGAAATCGCCCATTATTAGGGTGTTGGGTTGTACCCAATATTTTCCAGTGTATCAAGAAATGCGAAGAGGGAATCCTGGGGCATGGTGGGGGATCTGTAGCAAGTTGCAATTTGGATTGCGGTCTTGCCCAGAGTTAGTTGCACTTGGATAATCTCGGATGCATTATGCTGAGCAACTAGCCTGGAGATGTGGATATCCTTAATGAGTATGGACACGCCTCTGCCTTTAATGTTTCGGTCCAGGTTAGGTGTCCAAAAGTTGTGGTATGAATTATAGCCTGGTAATGCAAGGATGTTCTTTGTAGCCTTGAACCAGGTCTCTGTCATTGCACAGATGTCTATGTTCTCCATTTTAAGGAGTGCCTCGAGTGAATGCATTTTGAGGTTTAGACTTCTAGCATTGAGTAGCATTACCCTCAGATTTTGCTTGCTTGTACCTGTTACGGTGGTAAATTTGTCATTTGAACCTTGCCTAAAAAATGCACTATAGGGGTGGCAAGAGCCTTAACTAGT
Organism: Protopterus annectens; assembly: GCF_019279795.1. Lineage (NCBI taxonomy): Eukaryota > Metazoa > Chordata > Ceratodontiformes > Protopteridae > Protopterus > Protopterus annectens. The sequence continues at coordinate 746,937,343 of NC_056737.1, read as the reverse complement.
ATCCGGAATCCCAAGGGCGACAGATGCAGGCCATCTCTGGCAAAGCATCGTAGTCTGTCAGTCATGTCATCCCAGGCAGACAGATACTGGATCCCCTTAGAATGACACCAGAAGCTTAACCAATTGTTTAAGTCAATCATTTTGTCCTTGTACTGTGGTATCATTCTGGGTGATGGCAGGATGCTACTCAGGGCTTGGGTCATACCTGCCTGGGCTACAAGATCGGAGAGCTCCTCCATGTCTCTTTTCATGTAGTCCAGGGAGGTACATCTCAGGTCATTCACAGCAACATGGACAATGACAGAGTCATATTTGCAATTGTTGTGGAGTGACCTGAGTGCGTGCTTTATGTGGCGGATCCTGGCACGCAAAAGGCAGCTGACAGTAACTTTCTCCTTGTTTAGCCTGGTGAGTGGAACATCAGTGTGCCTGACTGTAGCGTCACCTATGACTAGAGTGTTGTGTACGTTGTTTTGCCTTATGGGCTGTGGTTGAGTGGTACACTGATTTTGTGGGCTATGTGTCATTTGGGTTGTGTTGGGGGTGGAGGTTGCTTGCATTTCTGCTTTAGAGGTCTCTGTTGTTTGAGCACTTTTTTATTGAGAGCCTCCATGAATGTAGGTGTGTGTTTTGTGTTTCTATGTGTGTGTTTTGGTGGTGTAGGTTTTGAAGGACTATGTGATGAGTGTGATGTGGTGCAAGTGTTTACCTTCTCCTCTTGACTGTCTAGTCCAGTCTTGGTTGAAGAGAGCTTTGCTTCCAGTTTGGCTATATAAGTGCATCTCTCACAGGTTGTAGTGTGTTGGGTGGTAGGAGGAGAGGGTTGTCTGTGTACATGAGGACATCAGTTTCCTCTGTGCTATAGTTTGAAAATGTTATGTACATGCTTATTTTTGATATGCCATTGACAGAGTAATGTTCTTTAGTGGGAAGATCAACAGATAGTATAGTTTTGCAAGTATTAATGAAGATGCACAAATGACTTTAGTAAAGGAGGGAATCTTGCTTTAAGCCTGTAGAGAAAAATGAATGCTGGTATGAGGGGAGTTAAAGTGTGCAGGTTAGTGGACATGTAATGTGCAGACTATCTTACTTAAACAGAATATTGATATTTAGGTTAGTTGTTTTACATGCTGCTGATTGAATTACTTTTGATCAAGCTGTTAATACATCTTAATGTTCTTGTAACGTAAAAGTTTAAGATGAGAATTAGCTGATAAAGGACTTGATATGAGGGGGGAAGGGACAGGGGAGCAATCTTACAGTTTTTTTAACACTGTATGCCATGTAAAATGCCATGACTCTGTATACTCACTTAAGACCATTAACAGGTCCATAGGATGGTTTTACCTAACATGGATTCGGTAGGGATAAAAAGAGGGTTTAAAGGAGAGGGAAAGCATTTTCATATTTCTTGGAGTGTCAGGGGTCTATTACTCAGTTTAGAGTGAGAATTCTAAGAATGTTAATCAGAGAAAGGAGATGGTCTCTCTTAGAAAGACAAAATTAAAAAGAGCAGAGGCATTAAAGATGGGGACGGAGGTTATGTCAAGTGATGGGGCAGCGTAATGTAAAAGGAGAGAAAAACAGGGATGTCCTGATAATGGTAAGGAAAAGACTGGCTGCAGTTGATTTTGTTAAAGGAGATGAGGTAGGCAAGTGGGTACTAGCAGGGATAAAAGTGAAAGAGAAGAGGTAGAAGGGGGGATGTGCATATGGCTCTAACATGGATGACTACATTTTAAAATACTTTTATGAAAACTAACAATGAAATACTCTCATAGGTATGAAAAATATATCTGGAATTTTAATGTGGTAGTCAGTAATTTATTTGATTTATTAGATTGTAATTCTATTAAGTTGAAGACACATAGAAAAGCATAGTTTTTGAATTAGACTGGAAAGAGACTGAAGCATACCTCTCAACTTCTCAGCTTCTCAGCACAAGAAATCTAGGCAAAGCCAAAAATAATGGGGGGGCAAAGGCCCCCAAAATAGGTACAACTTTTAACTATTGCTCTTATACACTTATGAAGTTGCTACAGTCAAATGTTTTGTCTTACCATGCATTTTCTGAAGGATATGAAGTCTGCAACTCAAATGTATGTCATTATTTAGCAAATTCAGTTGTCAGCGATTCACCAGAAAAAAAAAAATTTTTGAGGAACAGACCAAAATATGAAGCAAAAATCTTGACATTCTGTGAAAATCTGGACAGTTGAGAAGTAGGGACTGAAAGTTAATCAATACATATGGATGGCTAGGCATCCCCAGCAGAGAAAATTAGCAGAAGTCACCTGGCAGTCTGAAGAGATCTAAGGTTTGGCATAGTCAGGGTAGAAATGAGAGAAAGTCTGTTGGGCTTTTCCTGTTTTGCAATTTTGGTAAAAGAACAGCACAATAAGGAGGAAGAAAAACATAGGAAATAGAATTTATAGATTTTGTCTAGGGAGGTCATGAAAAGACTAGGATATGAAGTATTAGAAGAAGTCTTTCAATTCAATGCCAGAAGAGAAGTGTGCATGGTGGGATGCAGTATTACGTACTCTGAAAGGAAACCTGACAGGACACGAGGGCTGTTGGAAGAGGACAGAACAGGAGTTGATGAAAGGACCAGGGAAAGAAAAAAACTGAAAGCTTCTTAAGTAAGGTCAGGCAAAGATGAAAATGATACCTGTCATACAAGATGAAATTCCATTGAATTGATAGTGGAAATAGGAACAATTAAAATAGAAAGAGGGATGATGATGATACCCATTTGTTAACCAGGTAGATCCACTGGTCACCCAATCCCTTTTCAGGGTGACCCGGAAACAATGTTTAAGTGACATACGCAAGGTCACATAGTAAGCAAATGAGGGTGGTGCGAATCAAAACCTGTTTCACAGGAACTGCAGCTTGCAACCTTAACCTCTATTTCAGAATAAGATTATTATTCGTGATTTTTAGAGAGGATCCAGAAAGAAAAATCTGGAAAGGTTTTGGCTTTGAATTTGAAGAAAAAATTCTGAAGCTGAAAAATGGAAATGGATATGGTCATAGAGTAGGGGGTCAAAAAATATTGAAGAGCTGTAGAGAGAGAGAGCTCCTTTTTTATCTTCTGAGATCTGCTAGCCAAGGGACATTAATTTTGGGAAAAAATCATTTAGTGGTGCTCTTGGGTAGTCTCTTGTTAGGCCATTTTAGCTATATGGAATAACCCACTAGTGACCACTGTGAATTAGTTGAACCCATCTATTTAAAGGTAAATAAAGGAGTTTCTCAATGACAGTTGTGAATGAAACTGGTATGGGGATAATGTTTAGCCTTCTAGTTGTTCATACTTTTTTAGGGTCATTATTTACAACATAGCTATGTGATTTTCTTGCCTGATGGTATTGTAAGAAATACACATGGTCAAATTTCTTCTTTTCTTCTCCTGCCTTGCTGCTTACAAATGTCTAAAAAAAACCTTTAAATTGTTTTTCACTGATAAGTTCTAATTTTTATTAAGAAATTATGCTTTGTACAAAATGAAGACAGGCCTTCTTGTAACAGTTGAACCCATGCAGTCTTGTGAAGATGTTGGTGTCATTCTTATTTTATGCCGTCATCACATCATAATGGTCATCGTAAACGTCACTGCTGAAATATAGTTCTGAATTAGCTGCAGGTAGACACCTGCCCTTCCTGCCTGACATCCAGAAGTTGTAGATATCCCTAGAACAGCACTATACTCCTCCTCACACGTAAAGAATGATGCTGCACAGTAAAAGTAAATCTTCAGTTCTTTATGGCACAAAAAATGGGTTTTCATCAGTCTATCACCTCTTTTCAGGTGCCTTAGAGAGAGAGTAATAGATATCCAGTTTGGAAACTTAATGTCCTGTTTGAAGTCTTTTATACCTTATTGCACTATAATGTGATTTTAACTTAAATTGCATGTGTGTATATATATATATATATATATATATATATATATATATATATATATATAAATATATTTAATTTTTTTTCTCAAGACCTACGATGTCAGCAGAAAAGAATCACCAACAAATTTGACTACATGATTTTGTTTGGTAATTGGCTAGGCTTTAAATGGCTCACAAGGGCAGTTAGCTTAGTACTAATCTATGAACCTAATTTCATGAGATTTTTCTGTTCTGAAGACTGTGCTACCTTTAACCGGAAGGCAGTGTTCTGTTTTACCTACAGCTTTGTGGTCTTCCTGGTGCGGTAGAAGCTTTTAGCATTGAGACTTCAGTTGTCTACCACTCCCCCAAAGAAGAACTATCCACCAGCAGCCTAGGATCAAAGAATGTCTCAAAATAGCAGCACAGATATAGAAGGATTGGAAACCTAAACAAATCCATGGGCAAGAATCGTTGTTGTAATGACCCTCACCAGTCATTTAGAGGCATGAGGGTGCCAGTACAAGTGATGCACAGCTTTATCTACCCAATATTTTAATTGCCATTTTGCTCCTTTAGTAGCACCTCCAGAGGCAAATGTGTGTGTGTGTGGGGGGAGGGGGGGTTGTGGGGTTTTTTTTATAGCCATACCTTAGGACCAGTATTTTTGGCACCTTAGTTGGGCATTACTTCTCAAGCATCTGCAGTGGTTGTCAGGCTCGATTTCTTACTGTTTCATAGAAATAACTATTTGCATTTTCAATAACTTTGATCAACCAAAGTCTGCCAGTGCATCTGATGGTACAGCCCTTACCAGAAATACCAAGGAACAACCATAAAACCTATCATCTGTGACTCCACAGGGAGTGATGTTTTAGCACTGAATGTGTTACCCTGATACAACCTTCTAGGCAATCCTGGCCTGAGTCAGCACCACCTCTTTCCCAGCACTGGCAGTTCAGGTTTACTTCTTGTTGGTGGTCTCTGCTATGAGGGAGATAAAGGGTATCTTACCTCTCAGTGGTCAGATTTACATTCGGATGAAGTGGACAACCAGGACTGCTAAATGCCAGTTCTACATTCCCTTTAGGCAAAACTCAGATGATAGCCAGACAATTTTTTGGACTTCCCACCTGAAGATGTCTTGATGTTCATCGTGTTACACTGCTGCAGTCATCACACTTGGGTTATCCTGCCGTCAGGTGGTCCCGCAGTTGGCCAGAGTTCCAAAGTCTTGGTCCGGTGTCGGTTGCTGACGCTTCTTCCGTGACATCACTGTGCCAGGGGTATATAAGAGGCATCCAACGCCATTTTCTTCAGTCTTTCTTGCCGCGCGGTGCCCGAAGCAGAAGTAGTTCGCAAGTGCCGGTCGGCCGACTCCTGAGATATTCAAATCGAATTTCAGACCGAAGTCTTCAATAAAGCTAAGTACCCCGTTGGAGAACCTTTTCTTGCCTCAGTCCGATGTCAGAAAAAGTTAGCAATTGCATTTCTTGTGGGAAGCAAATACCTCATAAGGACTTTCATTCTTATTGCACTCCTTGCCTAGGCCCAGACCACGACATCACAGGTTGTCGGTTTTGTGCTAGGTTTAACAAACGTACTGTTAAACGTCTGTTTGATTTCGCCCGACATTGTTTTGATAGGAAATTTAATTATACCATGCCGTCAGAGCAACCGACGACTGGAATGCATAAAAAACGCAAAGATAAAGACAGGCAGCTGAGACCCAAACTAGACTCCGAGGCCTCTGCTAGGCCAGTCGCCGGTTCTCCGGTTTTCAGTGAGGCGCCTACGCAGCCCCTGACGACTGCTGATTTAGAACCCCAGGTGGCATCCGATTCCCAAACGGAGATTGCTAGGCCTCCACAACCTTTACCTTTAGGCCCTTCCAACTCCATGGCTGAAGGAGATTCCAGTGCAGTTGAAACGTCTTCAGTTGCAGAAGGTGTCTTCAGACTGACTACACTCACTATTAAACCCTATGCAAAGCTGAAAACCCCTTTAAAAACAAAGAAGACTGTACAGCAGTCTCCAGTACAAGGCTCCATGCCTAAGAAACAAATGCTTAAGATGGCTGAAGATTTAATTACCCTTATCACGGGTTCCCATCCCCCTCCTGATAAAAGGCCAAGAAAGGAGGAGGACTACGCTTCCTCTGATCAGGTTTCAATTTCTTCAGATTCTTCTGAGGAACAGGAATATTCTTTTCCCCCTTATGAAGACTCTGATGCAGAAGAGTCTATCCCTTCAGCATCTCCCCCAGAAGACTACTCTTTTGAGGAAAGTTTACATACCATGAGGGAACATTTCCACTGGGAAGGCCAGGACTACTCTGATTCTAAGAAAAATCTCCGAGAGTTCCTTTTACTACCCCAGCACAGATCACTTGCTATTCCACCCGCGTTAGACATTGTGGATGATGTTTATTCAAAATCTAGCCTTAACCCAGATTCATTACCTCCTGCACCAGCCAAACCAGACAGATACTACAGAGTCCCTGACTCACATAAAAGCCCTGTTGCTGACCCAGAAACCATTTCCCAGGGTCTCAAAGGGGTTAAGGCCTCTATTACTAAAAATCCTGTACCCTTTGAAAGGGATTCTAGAGCACTAGACAGATGGGGAAAGAAAGTATATACCACCGCTACTCACACATACAGAACAGCCTGATTACAAGGAAATGCAAGATTTGTTGCATGCAGCTGAACAAGTGGGAAAACATACTTTGCAATGTGGATTTGATTGATTGGAAGCTTCTTGTAGAGCAGCAGTGACAGGGTCTGTCATACGTAGGCATGCTTGGTTAAAAGAACAAACTTTACCTGATCATGTTAAAGCAAAGTTATTGGATGCACCTTTACAGCAGGATGTTTTATTTGGTGTAAAAGCAGAAGAGGTTTTAAAGAAAATGAAGGATAAGGCAAAATCTATGCAGACGGTCAAGGATTTTTTTACAGGTTCAACCCCCTCGTTTCAGCAGAAATTGGCCAGCCAAAAACTGGTCCTTTCCAGTTTCTGCCAGGCCACAGAGGGGCAAATACAGGCGCCCAAGGGGCAGAGGTCAGTCACAAGGCTCTTACCAGCCTCGACAATGGGGTGCCACAACCCAAAAGACAGGTCTCAAACTAACAGAAGACAAACACAATGACTTACCCCTCAGCCTGCCAAGCAAATCCCTCTTGGCAGCTCCCTTGGGAGGAAAACTAGCACTTTTTGCAGACAACTGGCACAGCATCACAAAAGACAAATGGGTCCTAAATATTGTATCTCAAGGATACAGATTCCACTTTCACACTTTACCAAGGATAAAAGGAATGCCAAACCTGCCACCAAATCAATGGGCAGAGGCTCAAAAGCAAATTTCAGCTCTCATGGACATGGGAGCCATTCAAAAGGTCCCAACACAAGAGCAAGGACAAGGTTTTTGCTCAAGACTCTTTCTAGTTCCCAGAAAGGACAAAGCCTGGAGACCCATTCTGGACCTCTCAATTCTAAACACATATCTGGAAGTACCCAAATTCAAGATGCTAACCCTACAGCAGCTTCTTCCCATGCTGGGCAAGAAGGCTTGGCTGGTAACGTTAGACCTCAATGAGGCATACCTGCATGTCCCTATCAGACAAAATTGCAGAAGATACCTCCGATTTATAGCAGGTTCAACCCATTACCAATTCTCTGCACTGCCCTTTGGCTTATCTACTGCGCCCAGGGTCTTCACAAAATGCCTGGCACCAGTAATTGCATACTGCAGACAAAGAGGAATTCAAATATATCCATACCTGGACGACTGCCTTATTCAAGCAGAACAAAAGGACATTCTTTTAAAGCATGTGGCGTTTGTCAAAAACCTGTTGCCTAGGGTACACAGTAAATGAAAAGAAGTCAAAAGTAGTGCCCTCACAAGACATAATATTCCTGGGTGCCAGCTTAAATACAACGGCCCAGATGGCTTATCTCACGCCAGACAAGCAAGGACAACTGACTCAATACTTCAAAATGATGGCAACAAAGACCCAACTACCTGCAAGAAAAATTCTGTAGACCTTGGGATTCATGGCATCTTGCATACTACTAATACCATTTGCAAAACTGCATATGAGGAAATTACAATGGTACCTGAAAAGTGTATGGACTCAACACAGCCACAGCTTGTTAACAATAATTCCACTCATTCCCTGCCTTCAACAGGAGTTTCTATGGTGGGCTCAGGCATATCACCTCAACAAGGGTCAGCCTTTTGCCTTACTCCCAGCCAGGCAAACTATAACAACAGATGCATCGGATTATGCCTGGGGAGCACATATGGCAGGACAATGTATTCAGGGCAAATGGTCTGCAGATCAAAGGCATCTACATATCAATCAAAAAGAGATGCTAGCTGTACGAAATGCCCTAACAGCTTTCAAGGACCTCCTACATCCAGGACAACTCCTAATAAAGACGGACAACACCACAGTGATGTGGTACATAAACAAGCAACGGGGCACACATTCCTACCCCCTATGCAGGCAAGCAATGACCTTGTGGAACACAGCACTGACCTACCAAGTTCAACTACAAGCACAATTCCTGCCAGGAAAGAAAAACACATTGGCAGACAATCTAAGCAGAAACATCATAGATCCTCACGAGTGGAAACTAGATCCACAAGTATTCGCAATGATAACTCAAAAATGGGGGAGCCAGACATAGATCTGTTTGCTTCCCCCCAAAACTACCAACTACGGAAATTCTGCACAAGGACATGCCACACACTAGCTTGGAAAGTGGACACCCTCTCATTCAGTTGGAAAACATTGACAGTGTATGCCTTAGTGTATGCCTTTCCTCCACTGCCTCTTCTGGCAAAGGTGCTGCTGAAAGCCAGATTAGAGAGGCCACAAATGATACTCATTGCTCCAGACTGGCCACGCCAACACTGGTATCCAATACTACGGAACATGGCTCAAGGCCCACCATGGATTTTACCTCCAATTCCTCACCTGCTCACTCAGCAAAACAATCAGATTCTGCACAGCCAGCTCAAGACTTTAAATCTGGCTGCATGGCAAATTACCTAAACAACCAGTCAACACTTCTCTCTAAAGCTGTGATAGCTGTCATTCTGGAGGCCAGGAGGCCCAGCACCAGGAAAGCCTATTCAGACAAATGGAAAAGATTCTGTGCCTGGAACCAGGCTAAAGGCCAAAATCCCCTTGTCCCAAATATTCCTCAGATTCTTCAATATTTAACTGAGATGTTGTACAAAGGACTTTCTTTTTCATCTATTAAATTCCACGCCTCCGCTATTTCAGCTCAGTACAACACGGATCCTCCTATATTTTCACATCCATTACTAAGACAGTTCCTCAGAGGGGCTAAGAACATAAGACCTCCCCGGAGAGCACCAACACCATCTTGGGATCTCAATTTTGTTTTGGAAAAGCTTACACTACCGCCCTTTGAACCAGCTTTTACAGCTGATCTATTGTTTCTATCATGGAAAACTGCCCTGCTGCTAGCAATAACTTCAGCACAAAGAGTCTCAGAGCTACAGGCCCTAATGGCAGTGGAGCCTTTCATCATTTTTCATCAAGACAGAGTTGCTTTATGAACTAACCCTTCCTTTATGCCAAGGGTGGTATCCAGTGTGGCCCTAAACCAAACCATTCATTTGCTCACCTTTTATCCAAACCCCCAGAACAAAGGGGAAAGGCTCCCACACTCTTTGGACATTCACAGGCAATTACGTTGCTACTTGGATAAAACTAAGGCTTTCAGAAAGTCTGACCAGCTCTTTGTATCCTATGTTGCAGGATCACAAGGAAAGGCTATCTCAAAACAGACCATTTCAAAATGGATAGGACATTGTATCCGTTTCTGCTACACACACCATGAGAAACTTGTACCTGTAACATTAGGCCCCATTCCACCAGGGCTACAGCAACATCAACAGCCTTCCTCAGAGGGGTACCAACCAAGTATATTTTGGAGAATGCAACTTGGAGTTCAGTGCACACCTTCACCAAGCACTATCACTTACCTCTATACTCTAAAACCAGAGCTGGCTTTGCCACTGCAGTTCTGCAGGGTCTACTAGCCTTTCCAAACCCTGTTTAGTTCCACCACCCATCCTTAGTTTTGGGATTCAACCCAAGTGTGATGACTGCAGCAGTGTAACACGATGAACATAGTACAGTTTTGTACCTACCATAAATGTAGATGTTCGAGTGTTCACACTGCTGCAGTCCAGGTTACTCTCCCTCCATCCCCTCTGACCTAGCTGAACTTTTTTATACCTTTTCTATCCTGTACAACCTTTGTGGTGTATTTGCTTGTAACTGAAGGTATTCATTTTATTCCTTTTACATGTTTTATTAGCAATATGTATTGCCTACCTACTTGGGGGCACCTGACATCTGGGGCAAGAAAAACTGAAGAAAATGGTGTTGGATGCCTCTTATATACCCCTGGCGCACTGACGTCAGGGAAGAAGCGACAGCAACTGACGCCAGACCAAGACTTTGGAACTCTGGCCGACTGCGGGACCGCCTGACGGCAGGATAACCCAAGTGTGATGACTGCAGCAGTGTGAACACTCGAACATCTACATTTATGGTAGGTACAAAACTGTACTTTCAGAGGAGCGCTCAACCTAATAAAGGAAATTTGATATCTTTTAAGAGGTACTTGGTACTTTAGATATAAATTAACCAAGGTTCACGGGCATTCTTCTGTGATAAACTTTGCAGGAACACATTTGAGACTACATCCCGCAAACCTAATTGTCAGCCACCCTGCCTGAAAAAGCTTTGCAAATTTTCCAGTATCTATAAACTATAAAAGTACCTGTGTAAGAGTCTTTTAATGTATTAACATCTGTGTGGTGTGGAATATTGTACCTCTTACACCCTGCACACACTCTTGTATTCCAGAGCATTTTCTGAAAAATAAGCTTAAAAAGCATAAGATAATCAAGTCTTTTTTACTGCAGGACATCATAGAGTAACAGTCATAGTCTTATTTTATTAATAAATCCTTGCTCTTTGAAATTGTGCCTGTTATAAGATGGTAAGTCACTTAGTTAAAAAGTCAGACGCAAGAAAGGTCTGGACACCATAAGGAGCTTTGGGATGTTAATTGGAAGTATACAAAAAAGGTGCTATAGGCTTGATTGAGATAACTGACCTAGCTGTAATATCTCTGAATAGAGTCTAGTAGTTAAAATTAATAGCTAGACTTGTGCCCTACTTAGTAACAGGGTACAGTAGTGCTGGACTGTTGTGGCAAAAAGGTGTATTCATCTTTTACTGCAGGGATTTGAGTTGTTAATTGCTAATACATATGATGTAATATCAAGGGGGGCATTGTTAGACAAACAAAAAACAAAGCTAATTAAAGTACAGATGAAACACTGACAGAAAGAATCTGTAAACTGATTTAGACTGCCTTAGAGTTGAGAAGCATACCATAAAATAGGATTGTAATGCTGTAGCCACACATGCAGATGGCACTCTCAGCTGTCCAGATTTTTGCAGAATGTTCATATTTTTGCTTCACATTTTTGGTGTATTTCTCATAAAGTTCTGGTTTTCTGGCAAATTGTTGAGTGCTTAAGTCAAAAAATTATGGCATACATTTGGCTTTCTGCGTTTATATCCTTCAGAAAATGCATGCTAATGCAAATCCTGTTATTCTGTCAACTTTCTAAGTTTTTAAGAGCAAAATTAAAGTGTGTCCCTATTTTTGGGCCTTTGTCCAGATTTCTTGATCTTGGAGGTTGAGCGGTATGGATGGCAGTCATAGACACCATAGTGCGTAGACATGGCCAGGTAAAAATCTAACCTTTACCTGAGATTATGTAGGTAAAAATGCTGACTTGACCCCTTGGACAAAGAGTTGCTTTTGGGAACCCCCCTTTCCATGATATGTTTTCTGTACTCAAATCAAAGGTTAATTGCCTGATCTGAAGTAGTTAACTTTATTTGATCAGCAACCTGTGGGTTACGGATCTGACACGGATCCGAGCTGGCAGCATACCAAGCAAAAAGATCCGAGCTCCAAGCTCCTCCCCCTTACCCATACTACACTGCAAACTCCTTCCAGTCCTCAGATCTCATTTGCCGCGGCTTTGCCAAGCACGGGATTCTTAGAGCTCCAGGCAAGTTTAGCAATTTTTATCTTCAAACTTCTCTTTTGGTCGTCTTTACTTGGTGTGTGAGTGTATTTTAATACCTTTCTACGGGTTTTCCTTCTACCTAGCCTTTATTTCCCCTTTACCTTTGGTAGTTTCTCATCTCTTTGTAGGCCCCTATTTTTCCCTCTTTCAGGTGCGCGTGTGTGGCTGTGTGTGTGGTTTGGTATGGCTGAAAGCCACAAAGTGACCTTTTCTAAATGCTCTGAGTTTGGCCATAAGCTGTCGCCAGCAGATGATCACACTCAGTGTGTGATTTGCTTGGGGGTTACGCACCTTTCCTCGGGCTGCCAGATTTATGTGGCCTTTAACCCTCGAGCCTTAAGGGATAGGAAGAACAAGCTGATTCTGGCGGGTCTTCTACCCACGGAATCAGCTTCTTTTCCTTCCCTCTTGGTAGCAACAGCCGCAGCTGCCCAGCCGACTGGCCCTCTTCCCCTGTCTGGGACTCACCCTCCCACCTTGTCTCAGGGAGAATGAGTGGCCAAGAAAGATAAAGAAAGAGAGAGAGAAAGGAGCCGCAAGCGGCAGGCCGAATTGGACCCCTCGACCCCTCCCACGAAGGTAGTCTCTTCTCCTCTAAGAGTGTCCAAGCCTTCCTCCCCACGGCTTCTTTCTCCATGTTTCTCCCTGGAGCCGGAGGTGGAGACCTGACCAGCCTCGAGGTCATCGTTGCGTCTGCACTCCCGGCCAATGTCGGCGGCTTCCTCCAGGTCTACTCAAAGCATTTCGGAGGCAGATATGAACCGGATGATGCGTCGATTTTTGTAAACTCAGCTGCAAATGGGAGTGCTGCTGCCTCCCCCCCTCTGGGGGGGGAGTTCAGCTCCACTGTTCGCCCCAATAGCTCCTTTTCTGATCCACCCCTGGATTTCGGAGTCTTCGGATCCGAGGAGCCCCGGAGCCAGGGGGTCGGCGCTGATGGTTATTCCTACCTCGACGCCAGCCATGCCGTCGAGCTTATCAGATCTGCTTTCGGATCCGAGCTCTCGGAGCCGAGAGCTGGGTGTCGGATCCAAGGGGGTGAGTGTGTTTTCGGCTCCTTTGCGGTTGGAGCACACCGTCCTTTCAGGTCCGATCGCTTCGTCTCCTGCGCCGATCCCCTCGTCAGATCTGAGGGCCCCGTGGTTCCACTTTGGCATTCTACGTGGTGGAGAGGGTTCTCTCTGGAGGATCGAGACCCCTCACTCTTTCCTCAGGGTCCACCTCCGCTCCCTCGCAGCTCAGTTTGTCCTCCATCATCCAGTCCCCCAGGGATAGCCTGTGTCGTTGACGCCCCAGCCAGATCCCTTGGAGGAACATGAATCCATGGCTGAGCCCCCCTCGGACAGTCCCCCCGAGGAGGTCCCTCACAAACGCCTGTGCAAAAGGAGGCGCTTGGACTGCCCCAAGTCCCCACACTGAGGATACCGATTTGGAGGAAGAGGAGGTTTCCCCCAAATCACCCCCCGACAATGTCTCCTTTGTAGTTATTATGGAAATACTCCGCCAAAGGGGAGGGTTGTCTGCCCAAAAACCCTCCTCGGATGAGTCTGTATTCCTGGAGGCGTTTGACACAGGCCCATCTACCTCTTGGGTGCCCCCCCCGGCCGACCTGATTACGACCAGGGTGTGGAAGGAGCCGGACACTGTAGAGCCGATACCTAGAAGGCCTGATAAGGTTCTCAGTCCCCCTGCAGACAGAGCTTCGTGGAGCAAGGGTTCCCTGGTTGATGCCATGGTGGTGGCAGCCACCAAAAAGGAACTATCCCAGGAAAGTTCTTTGGTCCATCCCCCTGACAAGGAGTCTCAGTCATTGTACCATATTGTAAAGCGGACTTTTGCTTCAGCTACCTTTTCTATAAGGGCGCTGAATTATTTGGTCCATGTAATCAGACTGCAGCGGGACCTGGTTAAGGAATACACTGAGTCTCCCCCAGAGTCCATGTCGGCTGAGGATAAATGGACTTTCTCGGCTCGTATGGCCACTCTTAAGTCAGTTTCCAATACTTCTATGCAGCTACTTTCCCATGCCACGGAAGGAGCCGCTAGAGCTAGCGGGTCTGGTATCGCCTTAAGGCGTCATGCCTGGCTTCGACTTTGCGATTTCTCATAACCCTTCAAGGCTCCTTCACGAATGCACCCTTTGATGGGTCGACCCTCTTCGGGAAGACCGTCCGCGAGACGCTGGTCCAGAGCGAGAAAGACGGGAAAATGGTGTCAGCCTTCGGAATACGCTTCTCTACCCCTCAAAGGTCCTTTTCTAGGAACCAGCGAGGGCAGAAGAAGATGTGGTTCCGGAAATCTCAGCAAGCCCGGAACGCTCAGGACTCCTCCTCCCCCAGAGGCAGAGGGGGACAAGGTGGACGCCAGCCCAGAGGCAGAGGAGGACCAAAGAACTTCGAGTCACGGGAACCCTTTTCTGACCAACCCGCACAACAGCCCTGAGGGGTTGCCCAACGACTCCTCTCTGGAGGCAGTCGGGGGAGCACTTTTCAAGGCACCTGGCTCAATTGGAGTCCATCACAACAGATCGCTGGGTGCTTCAGATAATATCCAGAGGCTATTCAATCCCGTTCATCAACAAGCCATATTACTCAAGACTCCTCCCAGATGTCCCACCCACTCAAAGGGAGGCCGCGACTTTGGAAATAAAAAAGCTGTTAGAAAAAAGAGCCATCCAGCATGTGCCCCCAGACCAGTCCAGATCAGGCATCTACTCCAGGTTCTTTCTGGTGCCAAAAAAGACGGGGGACTTAAGGCCGATTCTCGACCTGTCAACAATGATCCTTTTCGTTGCCAAAGAGAAATTCCGGATGGTCACGATTCAGTCCATCTTGCCCCTCTTGCGGGAGGAGGACTGGATGTGCTCCATAGACCTCAAGGATGCGTACTACCATATTCTCATGGAAAGACGGTCCAGGAGGTTTCTCCACTTTCGGCTAGGAGCCGGTCATTACCAGTCCAGGGTCCTACCCTTCGGTCTCACCACAGCCCCCAGGATGTTCACCAAAGTCATGGCAGTTGTAGCGGTCCACCTGAGGCTCCGGGGCATACAGGTCTTCCCGTACCTAGGTGACTGGCTCCTCACCACCCCCACTAGGCATCTACTTTCTCTAGCCAGGGATTTCTTCTTCCTGATGTCACCCCAGTTGGGGATAGCCATAAATGTCAATAAGTCCTTCCTCCAGCCTGTTCAAGTGTTAGACTTCATAGGGGCCAGGATAGATACCCTCCAGGCCAGGGCCTTCCTAACGTCAGACAGACTTCACAGCATGACTCTGCATGTGCTAGCCCTCTTTCAATTCCCTGCTCCCCCAGCAGAATTAGTCCTGAGAGCTTTGGGGTCCATGGCGGCAGCGATCAGTCTGATTCCTTATGCTCGTCTGCACATGAGGGTTCTACAGTGGACGTTGCAGGTCTAGTGGTCTATTCTACACCACCCTCTAGACTTCCTGATTCCCCTCAGCAGGGTTTGCAGGAACTCCCTCATGTGGTGGCTTCAATCCTGAGCCCTTCGAGAAGGATGACCTTTTGTTATGTCACCACCCCAGGCCACAGTGACCACGGATGCCTCCCACCTAGGGTGGGGGGGCATTGTGCAGGCAGAACTGTCCAAGGCACATGGACTCAGACTGAGACCGTACTGCATATAAATGTCCTGGAGATGAGGGCGGTCCTCTTGGCGTTGCAGGCCCTCCATGCCTTTCTTCCTCCGGGGACTATTGTGATCCAGTCGGACAATGTCAGTGGTCTGGTATATCAACAAACAGGGGGCAACCAGGTCTTACCCCCTTTGCCGAGAAGCCATGAGAGTTTGGGAATGGGCGATCTCCACCAACCGCTTCCTGTTAGCAACACACATTCTGGGTCAATCCAACATATTGGCGGACAAATTGAGCAGAACTATCCTCTCTCCTTACGAGTGGTCTCTGAATTCTTGTGTAGCGGAACAGATCTTCCTCAAGTGGGGTCAGCCTTGCTGCAATCTCTTTGCATTGCCTTCCAACGCGAAGTGCAGCGAGTTTTTTGCTCTAATTCCTCCTTTGGGAGAAGCCCTCAGAGATGCTCTAGTCCATGCTTGGCTGCCCGGTCTTCTTTATGTGTGTCCTCCACTTCCGCTTTTGACAAAATTTCTGCAGAAAGCTTGCCAGTTGGGGAGCAAGATTATCCTCATAGCCCCATTCTGGCCCCGTCAAGTCTGGTTCCCCTGCCTGCGGTCTCATCTCATAGCTCCACCCTGGATCTTGGATCCCATTCTGGATCTGATTTCTCATCCCTCAGGAATGTCTCCTCTGAACCTGGACGGTCTCAAGCTCTCAGCTTGGCTGATCCAGTTCCCCTAGTTGCCAGGACTCCCGGTATCTCTTCCCGAGTCAAGTCTATCCTAGTGGAGGCACATAAGCCCTCTACCAGGAAGATTTACAGCAGCAAATGGAAACGTTTTTCAATTTGGGCTTCACAAAAGAACTTGGATCCTTTCACCACTCCTGTTTCAGTGGTACTGGAATTCTTGTCTCATATTTTTCATCAAGGGGCCAGCTCATCTACTGTGAAGGTTCAGCTGCCTGCCATTTCCCATTTTCATATTGGGGACAACTTTGGTTCCCTCGCTGCTGCCAGAGTTTATAAGACCTTTCTAAAAGGCACCTTTCTTTTGAGACCCCCTGTTAGAAATTCATCTCTGCCATGGGACCTGACCTTAGTTCTTCAGATATTAGTTGCGCCTCCCTTTGAACCCGCACCTTCTGTTGATCTAAAGTTCTTGTCATGGAAGACGGCTTTTTTGGTAGCAATTACTTCAGCTAGGAGAGTGTCGGTGCTTCAGGCTCTCTGTATCAAACCTTCATAAGGAAAGGGTATCCCTCAGGACTAATCCCTCCTTTCTCCCAAAAGTTGCTTCTGAGACTAATATTAATCAGTCCATTAATTTGCCTGGCTTTTTCCCTAATTTCCAGAATAAAGGAGAATATAAACTTCATTTGCTGGATGTTCACAGGCAGTTATGTTTTTATTTGCACAGGACGGCTGTCTTTCGTAAATCTGATCAACTTTTTGTCTCCTTTGCTAAGCCTTTTCTAGCGAAACCAGTTTCAAAGGTGACTCTCGCCAGGTGGATTTCGAGTTGTATCTTACAAGCATACAGAGAATCTGGCTTACCAGAACCAGTGGGAGTTCAGCTCATTCTACGCGTTCTATGGCAACGTCTGCTGCATTCTGGTCTAGAGTTTCCCTGGATGACATTTGTTCAGCGGCTACCTGGGCGTCCTCTCACACCTTTATCTCTCATTATAAACTGGATTTGGTGTCTAGGGGAAGGGCTGACTTTGGCTCTGCAGTGCTCCGGAATATCCTTCCTTAAGGGCCTCCCAAGATTCGGGTAGCTGGGGACTCTGTCCCACAGATTGCTGATCAGATGAAGTTAACTACTTCAGATAAAGAAGTTATGTACTCACCATAACGTTCCATCTGAGTAGGTAAACTTCATTTGTCAGCATCCGTCCCTCCCTCCTTCCCCGTGACCTTCATGGTTATTTAGCTGAGCTCAAGGTTTGGACTTATGAGCTTTACTTTGTCCTCGAGTCAGGTATCTCAGGTTGTTAGTTGTTTTGTTGTTATGTGCAGGTGGCAAACGCGATCTGAGGATTGGAAGGAGGTTGCAGTGTAGTATGGGTAAGGGGGAGGAGCTTGGAGCTCAGATCTTTTTGCTTGGTATGCTGCCGGCTCGGATCCATGTCGGATCTGTAACCCACAGGTTGCTGACAAATGAAGTTTATCTACTCAGATGGAACGTTATGGTGAGTGCATAACTTCTTTTTTTGGGGAGATAAAGCTTTGGATACAGCATAGATGACCTGGCTTTGAATAGTGGTCAGAACACTGGAGGAGCCAGTGTGGGACGGTTGGGAGAGAGGAGCTGACACTAAATTACCCATCCTGCAGGAGAAGGAGGAGAGAAGTTGTCCAGTCCACTGTAAGACTGAGTCTCATAGTGGATCAAGAGTTTGGCTTGCATATGGATTCTACCAGGCTTTACTGATGTAGTGCCCTTTTGTGGGAGCATATGCAGATGCATGTTTGCACATGCTGGCGGAAGACAGCATAGTAGGGCTGTCATGAAAGAATGTCATCTGCCAAGAGAGGAACTTATATGCTAGAAAAAGCAAGGGAAAACCCTAATGACTTCCTGAATGATGGCCTTCTGTGGTCAGTACTCACCCTAAATGAAAGTGAATTAGCCAGTCAGTTATGGGAGAGGACTAATTGATAGCAGGTAGCAGGATAAAAAGAATACAAAAAAGCAAGGACTGGAATCCAAAAGGTAGACTGTGTAATTAGTGAACTAACTTTTTCACATCCTCATCCCAAAATGCAACACTAGTTATTAAAGTAAGCAATGATTGGTTTACTGTAGGTGGTCAAGAGTTGCATAGTTCAGACAAGGCCCTTTGAAAAGGAAGAGGTTTGGAGACATAGAGGGGGCCTGGGCAGGCAGCAAGAAAGGAGAGAGGAAGCATATCCTCCTTCAAACAAAAGGGAATCAGTCAGTACTAATAGTACAGGCCCTTAACATCCTGTTAGCCACTTCCTTCCCTTCCTCCTCCTGCTCTCACTGTTTGAAGAAGACTGTCCTCATTCAAGCATAACTGTTTTGGCTTGATCTCAGAATTCTGGGTGAGAGAGAGAGAATTGCTACCAGGTACAAAATAGAGTTTAATTCCTTGCCTCACTAAGTGTGCTCCCAGTACCTCCAACCTGACTGATTTTATCTCTCCCATTTTGGACCAACTTCTCTGTTGGAGGAAACCTGTCCTGATTCAAGGATAACTGTTTTGGCTTGACCTCAGCCCTTTGGGTAGGAGTGACAATTACCAGATAAAAATAAAGTTTAGATTCTTTCCTCACTGTATGTACTTCCAGTGCCTCCAGCTTGACTGATCTACGTCTACCATTTTTGGATCATCTTCTGTGCTGTGGCTCCGTAATCTGCAAGCCCTGATAAAGCAAGGTGGATTGTTCAAGACTGTTCCTAGTGTCAGTAATGGGCAGCATTTGGAGGCAAATCCTAGATTTATCTGGATTTAACAAGCTTCTGCAAGTAATGATTCAGTATGCATACCTTTCAAACCTTCCTTCCCATTCTCATACTGGATACTCAAGTGCTGACCCAGGGCTTGAATGACATCTGTCTTCACATACCCTTTTACAAGTAGCATTGGGAGCTCTTTGTTTTCTGGCATGGAAAAAGCACCATTAGTTCACTTCCTTGCCCTTTTGTCTATCCATTGCACCTAGGGTGTTTAATAACTGCTCAGCATTACTTACTTATCACCAGCAAATACCCATGCCCATTTTTGCCAAAATTAATCAATCCAACCAGATCAACTAGAGCAATTTTTACACTATTGAGGGTCTAGCCTTCACATGGCTGAGCCTGTGATCCATATTCTCACCTCTAGAGGCTACTGCACATCACAATTGCAACCCAAAGCGGTTGGTCTGTGCAGCTCTTCCACCAAGAGGCACCATCTAGTGTCTGCTGCTGTTTACTATTCCATTCGTGGGTGATTGGAAACATTCACCGTGTTTTTGGGAGGTGGGAGGAGCCCTACTGAGACACAAGGAGATCATGCAAACTCTATACAGGCATTGGCTAGTGGTCTGGCTTGAACACCATACCATGTGTATGGAAAGCGAAGACCTTCACTATTATGCCAATTGTGTGCCCACCATAACAGTAGATATTCAAATAAGCCCACCATAACAGTAGATATTCAAATAACAAGATCACTGGTGATGTATAGACTGCAGTGTGCCTTCCTACCCTTTCTTGCAATGAATGTTGATGGAGATAACTCTCTTGTCCTATACCTTCAGGGAAAATGAGTAGGTGGGACTGTGTTGCTCCCTTTCTGACTTCTACCTCAGAGATTCCTAGTGGGGGTGGGTCACTTCTTGTCTCTTACCCCTTCCTATTTTATTAGAGGTTGTAAAAAGAAATCTATCTTTATTTTTACATGGTTTTACTTTTAGAGTCCCTGGTATGATTTGACACGTCTTTATGGTAGCCTGGAGGACCAGCAAGGTTAAGGTACTTTATATTGTTCTTGGAGTCTGGAGACCCATTTTGCTTTTTTTCTGTTCCCTGCCTTGACAACTGTCAGGCTGCCCTCCATCCACCTGTTTAGTACAGTCCACTGGCTCCCCCAGAAGGTGAGAGACCTACAGTTCTACAGCCCATTCTTTTCTCCTAGGGATGAAAGATGAATAGTGTATACAGAAGCAATCACACATCCAAGGTTAGGGGGTTTTCACATTATCATCCTAAATCCCACTTAGCACAGCCAGTAGTCCACCCCAGGATTCAATATTCAGTGAGTGTCAGGAATGGACTGTCACTCACTTCTGCCAAGTAAGTGACTTCTCAGGACTGCAACCATTCCTGTGGGACTCTGAGATCCTTCAAGGGGGACAAGCACTCCAGGTATGCGACCCCAACTCACCCTGCCACCACCACTGAAACAAGATGACATAGCCAGCACCCTTCTCCCACACTGGCTAAATCGGATGCCATTCATCTAGGTTGTAATAACAGTTTTTCTCCCATTAGCAGTTTAGGTGGCAGACTCTGGGCACAGTTGCTCACGACCTCATTCTCTGATGAAAAAAAAAAACCTTTTCTGCTGAGCATTATGGTCTGCAGACGATTCCAGTACTGTTGGGACATCTGAAAGCTGTGGAAGTCGAGCTAGAAGAGTGGACATTATTATTTTGAGACCCCCCTCCCCTTTTGTGCCTTTCGGCTTAGGTCATAACTAAAAGGTGATTTGTAGTAAACCTCTTTACTTATCCAGTTATCAGATAATTTAAAAAAACACCCTTAAGTATTGAGTACTATAGCTAGTAGACATTCCTTTACATACACTTTCTTCCATAAAGGCAGAGGGAGTATTATCTCTTGTCTTTCCTCAATTCTTTTGCCATTTTTTTCTGTTGAGGTTGAAGTGAACTGAATAATTCAATGCCTGACTCATCTTAGAAGTTCTGTCAATAATAACAATAATTCTGGATATTCAAGAGCATCAGAAGTAGCAGGTGTGCTTTACCTACTTTCCTCCATGATGCCAGGTTTAGTAGTATCAGGTCATAGAATAGGACATGGCCCTTCTAGAACTAACTGCAAATTTTAGCTTGGGATAGCATCATCTGGTGGTTGGATTTCCCTTGTGCTGTTGAAGGGACATAGTTATGAGAGATAAATAACCTTTATTTCCGGTGATATATATTATGGCCTTTGCCACAACAGCTGTACTTGGATCTTAAACAGGCATAATCATGGGGATAGATTGCTTTTGTCTTTCTGTAAAAAAAAAAAGTGTTTGGGGCTTCGTTCCCTCTGCTGTTTTGCTTTATGTTGTCTTTAATGTACTTTGCATAACCTTTCAATCACCATAGACTGGGTAGTCTATCCAGGGCCAAAGCTGATTTCCATTTGTCCAACTCAGGAGGATTTTATTTGATTAGAAAGATAAATTACTTCTGATTTTGGCCAGTCCCTTTTCTTCCAGGTTCTTCTTTCCTGATGGTCTGCAGTGTAGTTTTCTGTTCCATTCGGATTTCTGTAACCTGGCCTTCTTTCCAGGGCCTAAACAAAGTCATCATCAGAGTTTTCCTGCAGAGCGTTCTGCTTTATTTCCTTCTTTCTTCTTTGCATAACTGCATGTGATTGAAATTTGCTTAAAGAACATGGATTCTGTGGGAACCTACCTTAACTGTGGATATTCAAGAGCATCAGAAGTAGCAGGTGTGCTTTACCTACTTTTCTCCATGATGCCAGGTGTAGTAGTATAAGGTGCTTTTCCATTAATTATTTTGCCCACTGAGGAATGCAAGGTCTCACTCATCTCTCTGGAATTCCCTCAGTGAAATACCGAGAAAGTTCTAAGAGCTGGACTAGGCAAGGTTCAACTGGTAGGTAAATGGAAGGGCAACATCTGCTAAATGATCTTCCATCAAGATCTTCTGTCTTTGTTCCTGAATATCTGAAGTAATACAGGTACATTTTGTAACAGACTTACTAAAGACTGGTAATTAGAGAGGTAATTTTGTGATGGACAGAAGAATGATAATCCATGTACACTTTATTTCCTATGTTTTATATTATGACTTCTTGCACAGCTGCTGTACTTTGGTATTGAAGGTATTTTTGGATAGGTCATATGTGTTTGTCTGTGTAATATTGATGTTGCCCCCAACATCTACATGCCTAGTGAGGACTTCCAAGATGGCTGCATATTTAGTAACAGCTTATTTGTAGCTCTCCCAGTGTGAAAACAGAAATTCAGCAGAGAAGGCCAGTAGACTTGTGTTTATGGGTAAATTTCAGTAACTGGCTTTTAAGTGCATTGCATGGATGCCAGGAATAGAGAAATACAAAAGACCTGGAAAAACTCAACTACAAAAAGTGAGGAAGAAACACTGATAGGGGAGAATCAGACATGACTTCCAGTAACCTACAGGAATATATAAGACAACTACATACAGACCTGGTTAAAATAAACAAAACACTGATTGGGGTATCTTAACACAAACAAAAAAGGCTGGACAAAATGGAAGAAGCTTTAAACAGATATTCAGATGAGATGATCATCATCATTCATCATTCTCTTTCGGCTTTTCCCGTTAGGGGTCGCCACAGCGGATCATCTCTTTCCATTTCTTCCTATCCTCTGCATCTTGCTCTGTCACACCAACCGCCTGCATGTCCTCTCTCACCACGTCCATAAACCTTATCTTAGGCCTTCCTCTATTCCTCTTACCTGGCAGCTCCATCCTTAGCATCTTTTTCCCAATATACCCATCATCCCTCCTCAGCACATGTCCAAACCAACGCAATCTCGTCTCTCTTGCTTTGTCTCCAAACTGTCCAACATGAGCTGACCCTCTAATATACCGATTCCTAATCCTATCCATCCTAGTCACACCGATTGCAAATCTTAACATCTTTAACTCTGCCACATCCAGCTCTGACTCCTGCCTTTTGTCAATGCCACTGTCTCCAACCCATATAACATAGCTGGTCTCACTACACTCTTGTAGACCTTCCTTTCACTCTTACGGATACCCGTCTGTCACAAATCACTCCTGACACTCTTCTCCACCCATTCCACCCTGCCTGTACTCTCTTCTTCACCTCTCTTCCACATTCACCATTACTCTGAACTGTTGATCCCAAGTACTTAAACTCGTCCACCTTTACCAACTCTACTCCCTGCATCCTCACCATTCCTCTACCCTCCCTCTCATTTACACACATATATTCTGTCTTAGCCCTGCTGACCCTCATTCCTCTGCTCTCTAGAGCATATCTCCACCTCTCCAGAGTCTCCTCAACCTGATTCCTACTCTCACTACAGATCACAATGTCATCTGCAAACATCATAGTCCACGGGGCCTCCTGTCTGATCTCATCTGTCAACCTGTCCATCACCACTGCAAATAAGAAAGGACTCAGAGCTGATCCTTGATGTAATCCCACCTCCACCTTAAACGGATCTGTCACTCCCACTGCAGTCCTCACCACTGTCACACTACCCTCGTACATTCAGATGAGATGATAAAGTTGAAAAATCAGAGGTCAAAATAAAGAAAAGACTGGCTGAATATGAGACTGCTCAGGAAGAGATGTTTCAAAAAATAATAGAATTAGAGGACAGAGCACATAGGGAAACCTGAGCTTTTCAGCTATACCAGAGAAGCTAGAAGGAACAGACTGCATTACTTTTATGAAAACACAAATAAGCAACTGGACTGGTATTACACAGCAGGAGTTGTTGGTTGAAAGGGCACATCATTTGTATGCTCCAACCCTGGCTATAAGAAAGCAACCTAGACCTTTAATTGTAAAGATGCAATCCTACCAGCAGAAGGAGTTGATTCTGGCAAAATTGTGGCAGAAGGACAAAGTACTAAAAATGAGGGACAGCAGAGTATTTGTAGAGAATGATTACTCATTGTACACCAGACAGAAGATGAGCACATTTATTCCACTATTCAAGGAATGTCGATATGCTTGTGCAAGATCCAAACTGCTGTACCCAGCTGTCTTCAAGGTATTCTTCCCTGGAAGCACAAAATCATTGTTTGGTGAAGTACATGCTAAGGGGGAAATACAAAAGTTTGTCCAAGAAAAAGTAAGCTGTAAAGCAGAATGAGATTCTGCTTCTTGTTCTTCTGGTAATAAAGACCACATAGAGACTGTACCTTTGAAACATTTTCAAAATTTTCAATGGAAAATGTTTGACTAGACAAATCAAGAGTACATTGGAAATGAAGCAGGGACAGGATTTCATAGATGAACAGTAATAAAACCAGTAACTTAATATGAGATTACAATGCAATAGTTATATTTGTGAAATATGACGGAACAAGAAAATCTGGAAATATTGGACTTAGAGTGTACTGGACTTGTGGAGGACTCTAAAGCATATGCCCTACTTCATGTCATTAATGTTTGGAAAAGTGTTTACGGGAGGACAAGAGGAGGGAGAAAGTTAAGTAAATACTTTTTTGCTTAAATAGAACCATTTTTTTTCAATTATTTTTAAGTGTAATGGGGATTGTAAACAGGTGCTACTGTTCTTTTTTCCCCCTTCTCTCTCTCTTCTTGTTCAGTTTTAACAGATAGGCACTGCAATGTATAAAAACAGCCTGGTTAAAAAGCATGATAAAATAAAACTTAATGTGCTTTTACTAATTCTTACATTGGAAAATGAATGGATTAAATATCCTAGATTCATTTATTAACAAGTTTTAAGAGAGAACTAGTAAATGAAAAAGAACATTGAATATTATGAGGCTTTTTTCTAGCAAATGCATGCAAGCTCAGTAACAATTCTGCAGCTGGTCATCATGTTTCCATGGAAGCAATCTGATAAAAAGAAACTGGCTGCCTGGTTCTCATGTCTCCAGGGAGGCAATCTAATAAAGATAAACTGACTATAATCTGGTGGAGAGTGATTGGTGAGGGGAAAAAGGTGAGGGAAAAAAAAAGAAAAAAGAAACTGGCTAAGAGATAATGTTATCTGAAAGCATTCAGGGGTTTTCCCAAAGTAGATAATGTTCTCTGAAAGCATTCAGGGGCATTCCTAAGGTTGTTAATGTTCTCTGAAAACATTCAGGGGTTTTCCCCGCTGGGAAAGCTATAAAGACAATACAAAACCAATCAGCCCTTAGTAGAAGTGCATGCTGTACCTTGCATCTTAGCATGGATAACCTTTATTTAGGTTATTTCAAGTCTGTGCGTATGACTGTCAGTTTGGGACTTTTGTTTGTAATAGGAGGGTGAAACTTCAATATTTGCAGGTGTACATTGTTTTGTGTGTTAGTATTAAGTTACTGGGTTTTAGGGCTATTTGGGGTTGTTTTTTTTTTTGTTTGAGGGCTTTCGATAAAACAAAAAGTTTTATAAGATGTGGCATAGGCTCAAATGTATATGACAAGAAACAACTTTCTAAAAGTTAAACCTGCCAAACAGTGTATGCATGTAACACAAAAGCTGGAACTAGATACTTAGTAAAAAAAAGTGTTATATATAAAAGTGGGAATAACTTTTTAATACAATGATGCTTTCTTGTCTTTAAATGTAAATGGCCTCACAGATAAATACAAACAAGAAAGAGTAGTGAACTCTGTTAAAATGTAGAGTGCAAATAGGTATGCTAAAGGAGACACACTTAGAAACAACTGAGCATGTGAATTTGATAAAGAAAGGTTTTCAGGATGGTTATTCAGTGGATTACCTGGGACAGAGGAAAAGAGGAGTACTTGTATTAATTGCAAATAGAGATAGAAGAAGATAAAAAATATAATGATGGCAGATTTGTACTGATTAAGGGTACTGGCAAGAGAGGAGGATTACACTGGCAAGTGTTTACATTCCACTTGAAACTGCTATAATGGAGCTTAAGAAAATTCTGGGAGAAATAATCAGTTTTAAGCAAGGAATATTGGGGACTGGAACTTGATTTGCAGCAGTGAGGATGTGTCTGAGGGGTCCAGAAGGGAAAATATAAAAAATGAGGGTAGATTTTTGAAGAAATTTATGAAAATATTTGGCATAGAAGATGTGAATTCAATAATAGGATTTCAGATTGAATTTGCATATTATTCCACAAGCTATAAAAACTGGGCAAGACTAGACAGAATTTACATTTCACAAGAATATGTGCATTTAATAAAGGTCTTGATCCCCACCCAAAGCTATTTTAGATCATGTGCCAATAATTGTTAAAATGAAAGCACAGGGTAATGAAATAAAAATGAGACATTGGTGCTTTCTCCCCATCTGTTGAAAAGAGAGGAATTGAAGGAATGGGTAGTGGAGATTATTCAGGAGCTGTTAGTATAGAAATTTCTTCTGAAAATATAGCTAAGGAGTGGGATAAAATTAAGGTGGAGTTTAAAAATAGGGTGAAAATAAAAAAGGGAGCTATGGTTAAGAAGTAGCACAAATTATTTAGAGGGACTGACAAATGTGAAAATGTGCAGAATAGGGGGAATTTCACATAACAAGAGGATCAACTGCACAATGCTAGGCAGAAAACAAAGGATTGCATAGATAATATGCACAAGCTTAGAAAGAGTGCTCTTAAGCAGCTGTTTTTGATAATAACAGTAGAGCACAAAAGTTTTTAGCATGACAACTCAGGCAACAGAAAGTAGAAAGGGCTGTCGCCAGACTTAGGGAGCCTATAACAAAGAAGGTAGCGAGATCTTGTAAAGGTATTAGAAATATTTCAGAAATTGTGCGAGAGTCTCTATGAAGCAGAGAAATATGAAAATCCAGAAAAGATACAAATGGAAATGTTTATGGAAGACTTCAATATGCCATGTTAGAGGTAGATGAGACTCAATTAATAGTTACAATAGGATGTGGTTAGATAAAAATTGTGATGTATAGCCAATCTACAGGAAAGTCCCAGGGAATAGATGATATTCCTGTGGAAGTTTGGAAGCTAGGAGGAAAAAAACTGAATAAGATGTAGAAGGTTTTGTTTAACAATATCTTAAGAGGAGGAGAAGTACCACCATCCTGGAAGAAAGCAGTGGTAGCTGTAATACCTAAAGAGGGTAAGGATCCATTGGCTCCAGCTTCATACAGGTCCATTTCAATAGTAAACCATAATTATAATGTTTTTATGTCAATAATTGCTAAAAGAATGGCAAACGTAATGCCAAAACTGTTAGATATGGATCAGTGTGGTTTTCTGTAAGGGAGACAAACATTTGACAACATTAACAGAACTCTGATGATCCAGAGGGAAGCAGAATGCAAGAAGATACCATTGTTGTTGGTGAGTCTTGATGAAGAGAAAGCATTTGACAGAGTCAGCTAGGACTTTATGAGCAGGGCAATGGAAGCATTTGCATTTCCTGAAAAAATTATAAGGTTGATCAGGAAGCTATATGAGGGATCAGAGGTGAAAATTTAAAGTGGGTGGGGTCCTCTCTGATAATTTCTGCTTGAGCAGAGGAACCAGGCAGAGGTGTCCTCCTTCTCCTTTATTATTTGCATTATATTTAGAACCATTGGCAAAGAAAATAATGGACTCAGAAATTCAAGGATATATTTGGTATGGTAATCAAGAAAAACTGGCTTTATTTGCAAGTGATATTTTGTACCTGACATAACCCCAAAAAGGCACTACAGCATTGTGCAACATTTTGTGACAGTTTCTAGTCTTTTCAGGATACATAATTAATGAAGCTAAAACAAAGGCAATAGGAATAAATTATGTATAAATTATGTACCGACACACGAACTGGTTCAGGAATACCCATATTTATGGGGACATGATAAAATTAAATATTTATGAGTATGGATTAAAAATTATTCTAGTGTGGCAGCTAAGGATATGTGGGAGGAGACTAAACAAAATATAATACAGAAACAGAAAATTGAAGCTTTGTTATATGGATATGGATAGTAAGATGCATGCAATTAAAACATTTTTAGTCCCTTTAATCTTATACACAGGTCAGGCATATTTTTATCAACCAGTGGAGAAATTGTGGGTAGCAATTAATAAAGAGCTGAAGGACTATATCTGGGAGGGGAAGATGGCAAGAGTCAAGGATAACCTGATTCTTCCAATAGAACGGGGCAGATTGGGGATTACCCAATTTGAAAGGGTATTTCAGAGCTACGCAGTTAAGACTCCTATACGTAGCACAAGCAGAAAACTAATTTAAAGTGGAAAGGGATAATGATGAAACACAGGGGAAGCTCAAGAAACAAAGAGAGACTGGAAATTTGGATGCAGGTCTTTAAGGAGAATAACAATAATCGTGCAGAATATTGTAGTAGCAGAAAGTATTCCAAGAACTAAACCAACATGGGAATAGAGAAAGGAGATTCTGCCGATATGGATGACTGCAATTAGGGATACAGACAATAGGCAAGAGGGGGCTGTAATTTATTGGACAAAACTGACAAAGGAACCAAGTTATTGGGGGAAAATAACTAGAGAGGGAAAGATGATAGAATGGGAAGATGACAAGAATTTATTTGGGCTGCAGGTTAGAGATTGCCTTTTCCTATCAAGGATTGATATCAGAGTATAGGCAAAGAGAAAGAAATAGGGTGGTCCTAAACGAAAGACCAGCACTGGTAGAGTTTTTAATAGAGTCTAGAACAGAATCTGCCATTAAAAAAGGAATAATTAGTAGAGCATATAAAATGTTGCATGATAACTGTAAGAATCAGTCAGAGGAGATTAATAAGGATTGAGAAGAGAGATTGGATAAGCAATTCACAAAGAAACAATGGGAGGATATATGTATGTCTCCCAAGTATGCAACAAAATCAAAATATTTAGGTTTTTTGCCTGGAAGTGTTTACATAGATTTTTTGTACCCCATGTAGACACCAGAGAATTTTTCCTTAGGTAGACAGTAAATGTTGGAGTTGTGAAGGGGAAGAAAGAGGTTATTGGGAACATATTTTCTGGAGGTGCGTTGAGTTGGCGGACTTTAAGTATTCCCCACATTATGCACTGTTGAAGATGCTGGGTGGGCAGTTTGGTCTGACAAGATGATTTTTCTGAGCTGTGATACAGAATGGGAATTTCCTAGACGTGGTAATGCTTTTCTCTGTCTAATAATGGTGACTGCCAAAAAAGGAATTACTAGCAAATGGAAGTCAAAATCTAAACCAACTATGCTGGAAGTAGTGAATATAGTAACAGAGGTAAAGCAATGGAATTGAGATCATTAGAAAAGGGTAGTAGCAAACTACATAGGAAAAAATGAGAATTATGGGAACAATACATACAACGGAGAAATGAGACCTAAAAGGCAGCAGAACATAAATGAGCTATATGATGTTTGACTGAGAAAGACTGGGTAGATTATAAGTGATGTATAATGTTTGCAACTTGGAGTGCATCAGTATGGTTTGTGATGTAAAATGCTTGCGACTTGGATCGTGTTGGTGTAGTCTGTTTTCATTTATATAAATGTATGATTGCCTATGTACCAAGTGATGGTTTAATGAAAATGTTTCTTGTTTACAAAAAAGCAGGAATTTAATAATTTATGTAATATTGCTTAAGTTATATGATATATAACAATATATGTGAAGTATAATGTTTATGTTAATATAGTTTGATTACTTTTATACAAATGTAAATTTGCCTATGTCACAAGCAGCAATTCAGTAAAGGTGCTTGAAAAAAAAACATTTATATGCCTGGCAAATAGCATGTTCAGTTTCTGCAGTATTCTTTATAGAAGATAGAGTTCTTTACAGACAGGCTCATATGCATACTTTTATGACAAAATTGTCCTGTGTGACATCTTTTTAAGGGGATAGTCATCCATCTGTAGTATATGGCTTTGGGTGGGAAAAGTCCGTCATGCACATGCATAGTGTCTGTGTCAGGTACAGTATTCTTACTTGGAGGGTTGGTATGGAGCTGTTGCAACAGTAGGCTGAATTTGATCCAGGTAGTGCAATGTGTGTGTATACATGCGTTCATGTTTGGGCAGTGAGGAAGGGGAACCATACACAACATTGTGTACAGTTCCTGTAGTCTTGTTTTACCTGTCCTTTGAAGCCAACTGTCAGCTTTGTTTGTTTGGTAGCATCATTAATTCAGCTTTATTAAGTGAATGACATTTCATATGACAGCTTTCTTTATTCTAGTATCAAAGTTGAGGTGGAAAGCTACATAAGTTTTAGAGTGGCAGTATGATAGAGAAAAAGACAGAATCCCTTCCAAAAGAAGTAGCCACATACTTGGGGAAAGTTACAAGGTCAAGGAGTAACCAGGATTCTGCACAAAATTCATGTTAAACAGTTCGAAGGTTCTTTGACTTGTTGGTAGAAATAGTAGAGCAGGGAGCAGGATTTGAATTTTGCCTGCGTAGATCTGGGCAAATTCTTTGCAGATGATAAATGGATGAGTCTGCTAGTGCTTGAATTTCAGATTGATGGCCTGAGTAACTGACTGGCTAGATAGGAAATAACTCATCGCTAAAGGTAACATTTTCTGATGACAGTGGATTCCTAGTGTTTACCACAATGTATGGGACTAAATTCATCTCTGTCTTAGGGCTTTTGTGTGTGACAGTGGGGAAGTGTAAAAAGACTGTAAGATTCTGATTTACAGCAGCTGCGACATAATGCAAAGAGGTGAAAAGCAATACATGTGGGAAACAGGACTATGGAGACAAATATACTCAAATGATGAGCAGGTTGTGGTGGCAGGGTTCTCTCCGAGATGAAGCTAAAGTGCTTAAGCCTTGAGACTAGAAATTAAACTGTGTAAAGGTGAGGAGGCACTGGCATGATTTACTTCTAGAAAGGAGGAGGAAGAGATGATCCTTTTAAAAGGGTGAAAGTTAGAATAGATTTGCTTTCCATTCAGTGACTGCAAAATAATTAAATGTAGTTAATCTGTAGAAGGAACTGAGAAGTAAAATTTCTTGAATAGGGTAAGATCACTGGGAGCTGCATGTGCTCTGAAGCTACTGCTGTTGTGTAACAGCATTGGAATCACCCCCCCACCCCCACCCCCCTGTCTCTGTTGTACTGTTAAACTCAGCAGCACTTGAGTTGCCCATCTCTACTGTAAATTTGACTTTGGAAGCTCCCCCATTCTCATCTCATCCGCTCATACGGCTGGGCACTCGAAGATCAAACTGAGAAGGCCCTCCCCTTAGATTCTTAAAGTTTAAGCTACTCTCTTTTTCATAACTTCCCACCCATTCAGTTACATTGCAGTACATACAGTATTAACCCTTTTTCTGTCTTGCTTCTAAAATAATTGACGTTAAGACAAGACGACCAATCACTGCATAGCCTATAGCTCTCAACCTTCCATCTCTGAAATGAGGAACACTAGCTCTCATGATGTGGAACAAATGGGCAAAATGTGGTGCACATACTATAACGGCGTGCTAACAACTTCAACTAGGAAGGTGATCTTCTTCTTCTCTTTTGGCTGTTCCCGTTAGGGGTCGCCACAGTGGATCATCTGTTTCTATTTCTTTCTGTTCTCTGCATATTGCTCCGTCACACCAACCACCTGCATGTCCTTTCTAACCACATCCATAAACCTTATCTTAGGCCTTCCTCTTTTCCTCTTACCTGGCAGCTCCATCCTTAGCATCCTTTTCCCAATATATCCAGCATCCCTCCTCAGCACATGTCCAAACCAACGCAATCTCGCCTCTCTGACCGTCTCCAAATTGTCCAACCTGAGCTGACCCTCTAATATACTGATTCCTAATCCTGCCCATCCTTGTCACACCCAGTGCAAATCTTAACATCTTTAACTCTGCCACTTCCAGCTCTGACTCCTGCCTTTTTGTCAATGCCACTGTCTCTAACCCATACAACATAGCTGGTCTCACTACCCTCTTGTAGACCTTCCCTTTCACTTACTGGTACCCGTCTGTGACAAATCACTCCTGACACTGTTCTCCACCCATTCCACCCCGCCTGTACTCTCTTCTTCACCTCTCTTCCACACTCACCGTTACTCTGAACTGTTGATTCCAAGTACTTAAACTCATCCACCTTCGCCAACTCTCCTCCCTGCATCCTTACCATTCCTCAATCCTCCATCTCATTCACACACACATATTCTTAGTCCTGCTGACCTTCATATCCTCTCTAGAGCATATCTCCACCTCTCCAGTGTCTCCTCAACCTGGTCCATACTCTCACTACAGATCACAATGTCATCTGCAAACATCATAGTCCATGGGGCCTCCTATCTGATCTTGTCTGTCAACCTGTCCATCACCATTGCAAATAAGAAAGGGCTCAGAGCTGATCCTTGATGTAATCCCACCTCCACCTTAAACGCATCTGTCACTCCCACTGCAGACTTCACCACTGTCAGGTTACCCTCGTACATATCCTGTACCACTCCTACATACTTCTCTGCCACTCCTGACTTCCTCATACAATACCACAATTCCTCTCTAGGCACCCTATCATATGCTTTCTCCAAGTCCACAAAGACACAATGCAACTCCTTCTGATCTTCTCTATATTTCTCCATCAACACTCTGAGTAGCAACTAGGAAGGTGATAGGATGTTTAAAACATGCTGGTTGTACTTATAGAAAAGGTCTGTCAATGAATTAATAAGACTATTTTCTATTTACCATGGATATCAGTTAAAAAATCCCTAACACTGAATGTGTGACAGAGCCTTCCAATGTGGAACTTGAACTTTTTAAGACCCCAAGTAAGGTACGTTCCTTGTAATGAGGTACATTTGAGAGGTACATTGAAAGGTGTGGCATAGCCTACAGACCGGTTCTCAGGAATCAGCTTGGGATTAGAGAGTCTGATTTGCTCCTTATAGGTTCATAGGTAGGTACTAGGCTATCTGCCCAAGGGCATTTATAAGCCTAGCCAGAATGTGTTGGCTTTCGCCTCCCTTTTAGATTAGTTTCCTGAGCCTCTGTCCAGCAGGGCCACTGAAGTGATCCCAGGGGTAAATTTACGATTTCCCATCCACTCGTCAAGATTTCTCTTGAAGAGAGTCGGTGAGGGGCTTTGCCTTACATAGATTGCGATTCTGTTCCAGAGCGAGGGAAGTCTCTGGGACAGGAATCTATCCCTCTAGCATGTCCTATTTACTGTTGTGCTGAGGTTTAAATCCCTAGAGCATATGGCTCTAAGAGATTTGGTTTTCTTGAGGTGGAGCATGTCCATTAATTCCGTGTTAGACATGGCCTTGTACGTCAGGCAGAGATCACCTCTGAGTAGGTGGTAAGCAACCAAGTAGAGCTGGAGTTTCTTTAGTCGAGCTGCACAGGGCATCTGTTTGAGGCCCACAATCCTCTTGGTGAGGTACTTCTGTGGTCTTTCCAGCTGTTGCAGGTGTCAAGTAAGGTACATTCCAAATGGGGCATTGTACTCTATTATGGGCCTGATGAGCGATGAGTAGAGGGGCACAATAACCTGTCTTGATCTAGATGTGAACCCTTTCGTGATTAGGTGGGCTACATAGAAGGATTTTCTAACCACTTTGGCAATGTGATTATCAAAGGAGAGGTTGCTATCTACTTGGGTCCCCAGATCCCTAATTACATCTTTCGTACTTAGTGGATTGCCACCTATGTGGTTGTTCGTGGGCACTTTGTTTTTCTCAAAGGGGATGACTATGCACTTTTTGGCATTTAGCTTGAGGCCATGGTTCTGACACCAGGTATTCGTCTCTGTGAGACCCTTCTGGAGGATGTCTGTGTCAGCTGGAGAGTCGATTATGACACCAGTTTGCAGTCATCTGTGAACTTTGTCAGCCATAGTCCTCCTGTGCTTGCCTGTACCTCAGAGAAGTATATACCCTATCAGGAGGGGTCCCAGGACTGAGCCCTGTGGGACACCACTTGTAACCGGTTTAGTCGGGCATGGCACCCACAACTCTGACCATGTGAGTTCTATCCATGAGCCAGTTGGCAACCCATTTCATGACAGGGATTAATGTTCAAGCTGGTAAGCTTATTTATAATGCCAGAGTGAGTAATGGTGTCGAAGGCCTTTGCGAGGTCCAGGTAGGCTGTGTGGACTACCTTTCCCTCATCTATGGCCTTGGTAACTGTTTTAAAGAAGTCATCTAGGTGTAGGAGACAAGATCTGCTTGTAACAAAGCTGAATTGGGTACGGTCCAGTGTCTGGAGGTTCCCAATGTCTCTGTTAATGAGTTCCATGATGGTGCATTCCATAGCTTTGCAGACCAGGCTAGTCAAGCTTATAGGGCGATAGTTCTCAGGATCCATTGTGGCACCACCTTTGTGGAGTGGGATAACTGTTGCTGTATGCCATTCTTTGGGTACATAGCCTGTGGTAAGGCTGAGTTTGAACAGTGAATTTAGGTGAGGGGTTAGTTCATTTTGGAGCTCGTGTAAGACGCATCCTGGGATACCATCCGGTCCCATTGATGCTGTGTTTTTGGCTTTGGAAAGGGCTGTTTTCACCTATCTGTCTGTGATGTCTGGAGCTCCACATTCTTCTGGGATGGACACAGGCCCTTTTGGGGGTTGGGGGGTAAAGTTCGTACTGAACCTGTCAGCCAGGATGTTGGCAATGTCAGTTGGTTCAGTGTATTTTTTGCCATTTTGCACTAGCTCAGAGCAGATCTGAGAGTTGCCACCTAGATTCTTGACATAGCTAAAGAAGGCTTTGTGATTATCTTTAGAGACTTTGGCAATTTTTCTTTTGAAGCTGGCTTTGGATGATTTTATGAGGGATCGTAGTTTCTTGCTAATACTGATCAGGAATGCCTTCCCTTTTTGGGATTTTGCTCAGTCATGTAATAGTTTCCTCCTTCTGTTGTATAGCTTATTTATGGCCGGGGTCCACCAAACTGGTTTCCTCTTTTTGGAAGAGTGAGTCTTGGTTTTACTTGGGATGGCTCGATCCATGCATTCCTGTAGGTTCTCATAGAATGCATTTGTAACGGATTCTGCGGTTTGGGCAGAATTATCCTTTAGCAAGGGGGATTTGAAACTTTCCAAATCTGTCTTGAGAAGTGTGAAGTTTGCTTTTGAAAAGTTTTTCACAGTGGTTTCCTTGACTTGCAGTGGGGTCGGGATGTGGATGTCCAGTGTGATTAGTTTATGGTCTGATCTTACCAGCGACGGGTTTACCTCTGGTGTAGAACATTGATCCCCCATGTTGGTGATGATCAGGTCCAATATGTTGTCACCTCTTGTGGGAGTGGTGACCAGTTGTTCCAGGACGTTTGAGTTTATAAACTCTAGGAAGCATTGGGAAAAGGAGTTAGTACTTGAGTAGTTTTCCCAGTCAATGTTTGGGTAGTTGAAATCACCCAATATCATGGTGTTAGGTAGGACCTTCATATTTTCCAATGTTCTCAGGAAAGCTGAGTGAGGGTCCTGAGACAAGGTGGGTGATCTGTAGCAAGCTACAATCTGAAAAGCAGCTTTGCCCATTGTTAGTTGCACATGGATGGTCTCCGAGGCCTCGTGCTGTGCCACTAAACTGGAGGTGTGGGTATCCTTGATGAAAATGGATACACCCCCGTCTTTTGTATTTCGGTCTGGGTTCTGGAGCCGAAAGGTATGGTATGAGTTATAGCCTGGTAGTGCTAGGGTGCTCTCTGGAGCCTTGAACCAGGTTTCTGTTACTGCACAGATATCGATTCTCTCCATACTGAGGAGTGCCTCGAGTGCGTGCATTTTGAGGTTTAGACTTCTGGCATTGAGTAGCATTACCCTCAGTTTTTGGTTTCTTGTGTTGTTTACGGGGGTGGGTTTGTCTTTTGAGCCTTGCCTAAAAAAGGCACCATGGGGGTGGCAAGAGCCTTGGGCAGTATTCGAAAGCCAAGGGCGATAGGCTTCTGGCAAAGCAACGTGGCTTGTCGAGCATGTCATCCCAGGCTGACAAACACTGGATCCCCTCTAAACGACACCAAAAACGTAGCCAATTGTTAAAATTGATCATTTTATCTTTATACTGTGACATCATTCTTGGTGAGGACAAGATGCTACTCATGGTCAGGGTCATATCAGCCTGGGCTACATGATCAGAGAGCTCCTCTATGTCTCTTTTCATGTAGTCCAGGGAGGTACGTCTCAGGTCGTTCACACCAACATGGACAATGACAGAGTCATATTTGTACCTGTTCTGGAGTGACCTGAGTGCTTGTGTTATGTGGCGGATCCTGGCACCCGACAGGCAGCTTACAGTAACTTTCTCCTTGTTCAGTCCAGTGAGTGGGACGTCAGTGTGCCTGACAATAGAGTCTCCTATTACTAGTGTATTGGGTGTGTTATTTAGCCTTAAGGGCTGTGATTGCGTGGCACACTGACTTTGTGAAGTATGTGATACGTGGTTAATGTTGAGGGGTGGAGGTTCCTTGGATGTCTGCTTTGGAGGTCTCTGCTCTTTGGCAGATTTTTATATAGAACCTCCGAGTATGTTTTTGTGTATTTATGTGTGTTGTTTGCTGGTGCAGATATGACTGGTCTGTGTGAGACTGGTAATGTGGTGCAAGTGTTTCCCTTCTCCTCATGACTGACTGTTCCAGTCTTGGGTTGAGAGAGCTTGGCCTTGATTTTGGCTGTATAGTTGCATCTCTCGCATACATTTGTGTTTGTTGGAAGGAGGAGAGGGTTGTCTGTGTACAAGAGGCAATTGTAACATTGTCTCAAGATGCCCAGATTCACCAGCTGGACTGCAGAGTACACCTGAAACTGCCCTTTGGACATGCCTGAACAGATAAAGTGAACTGTTTTACTAATTGTCTGGCAGGGACGAATAGAGCCATGTACTTCTGTATAGTATAGGGGGGTGTAGTGCTAGCATTTATTAGTGCTTACTAAGAGATTTGAGCAAGTGCTGGACTTTAAAACAAAAGGTTTGAGTGCTTAAGTTGAGAGGTTGACTAGTTCCAAGGGAAAAATTGAAGAGCAGACTTCGTGGAGCCGGGAAGACTTTAACCCTAGCTAACCGGCGCTGTGCTGCCCGGCGCACAAATGCAGGTTTTATAGCAGGGAGATGAAAGAGATAGAAATTAGCCCAAAATGGCCAATAAACTACTAGTTGCTGGGCTGAGACCATAGGCTGCTCAAAGCTCCCCACTCTCACTGGTGAACAGAGAAACTTCCTTCTATCCAAGTAAGGTATGGGCAACACAGGAACTTGTACCACAGCCCTGAATTCAGCAGAACCTGAAAACTGGACTAGACTAGCTTAGAAAAGGCGGGAAACAAGAATATTTTTTTGTTTTGTTTTTTTTTTTATTTCACAAAAATGCAGTAACTTTACTCTAAAACACTTTAAATGCTCAGAAAAGGCTAGCGCACTTGTGTGTAGCCTACAGCAGTTAAACAGATGATTTGAACACAAAACGACTAAAAACAACTTAAGCAAGTGCAAGCAGAAAAATAAGTACAATTTGCAGCCCAAATAAGCTTTTTTAAAACACAAAAACACTAGAAAGTCGCGTTTTAGGTGAAGTTAGCAAACAACAGCAAAAAACTGCAGTGAAATTATACTTAATCAATCCAAAGTCTCTCTTTTGTCACTCTGCTGCTGTAGAACTCTGCAGGACACCACGAGGAGCTTGCTGAGCTGTATACATGTGCAAAAACGCGCAAATGCGGGTTTTATAGCAGGGAGATGAAAGAGACAGAAATTAGCCCAAAATGGCCAATAAACTACTAGTTGCTGGGCTGAGAGAGAATTAGCAGAGGGACATTATTTCTTAGCCTTCTTAGAAATTACCAATCACTGGAAAGCTTGGTAAGTGAAAAACTGTCTTAGGAGCCAGTGTTGTTTCTTCTGAGGTAAATAGCAGGAGGACATCGATTCCTCATGGTCAGTGATTTGACATTGTTTGTGGGACTCCCTAGTTGGTGTAGGTGCTGTTTTGGGGGGGAACCTCTTCAATTTTAATTTTAGACCTTTATGCAACGTAGCTTTCAGTTGTGCCAAGCTGCTGTACCTGCTGTCTAGGGCATCTACCAAGAAAAAAACTTAACAAGAGTAAACTGATCCCAGCAACGTCTGGGGAACCAGTTGTGGGATAAGTGCTACTGATTTGTTTCTGGGGCAAGACAGAGCAAAGGGGTCATTGATTCTTAGCTGCATGCAGCTGTGGTTAAACCAGCACTAGTAGACAGGTAGTAGCTAATAATAGGCAAAAATCACCACATGCAGATTTTAGTTATTGATCATAGAAAGATGCTATAATATATTTATTTTCATTCTTTCTCCACCTCCTCCCTGTTTCATTAATTCTGGCTATCCTAATGCCCCATCCATTGTTGGGCCTGCTTACTCCTTCTTCCTTCCCAGGCTTATTCAAGAAACCTTCAAGAGAGCTAGGGCCAGCTTCCATATTAAGGGCATCTTTTGGGCCAGTGCCAAAAACTGCTTTTGCTGCTGTGAGAAGTTATTATGATATAACCATCCTTGCATTCATCAAGACTGACCGAGGTCTGCTCCCCTCAGGGTCTTCATCAAGTACCAGTCTTCCTGGATGGAGACACCCATCCTTCCATACCAGTGCATCAGACTCCCAAGCCATTAATCAACTTCAGTTGCCTAGGTTGTAATTGGGGCTTTATCCCTGTGTGCCATAGTGGTGACCCTGTAATAACAGGCTTTGAGTTAGCATGAATTTTCTGAAGGAAATAAAATGGGAAACTCAAATGTCTGTCATTATCTACTGACATCAGTACCCAATAATTTGCTAGAAAAACATACATTTTGTAAAGAATAGACCAAATGTATGAGGTGAAAATCTGGACAGTTGAAGGGTATGCATCAGTGGGACCTGACAACATACCAGGCTGCATTCTCACCAAGGCCAAGTATGAACCATATGAGCCTCTAACTTCAGCCTGTCCACGGAGTTTGTGCCTGATGCCTGGAGAACAACCAGTGTAACTCCCTTACTCAAGGCCGACCCCTCATACAGAGCCATACAATTATAGGCCCTCCACCTCACCAGCATTATCAACAAAACAATGGAATGTATCCTAGCAGAACTCATTCCTGCAGACATAGGCAAATTAACTGATGTAGACTTCAGTCAATTTGGTTTTGGGCAGGTCCTGTCTTCTGAACCGAATACCTTTCTTTGAAAAGTTTACAGAAGCTGTGGACAGCAATTAGTCAGTTCACACTGCTTATCTTGATCTGGCTGAGGGTTTTGACTCTATCCACCATACTGCCATTGTTAAAAAAAAAAAATTAAATAGACTATGATCTTCGCCTTCTAAGCACAATGTACAGGGTTTGATCCTGATCTCCAGCCAGTGTCTATTTGGAGTTTGCATGTTCTCTTTGTGTCTATGTGAGGCTCCTACCACCTCCTAAAACATGATAGTTCTTTCCACCTCAAACTCACACTATAACAGAAAGATTAATTGGAGCCATGGGCAGCAATACAGACTCTAAATGGAGCTTTTCAGGAGAAGAGTTGTGTAGACCAACCAGTTTAGTCATCACTATCCCTTAGATAGGAGCACATGGACGACAGATTGCATGTTGTATCAGGGCTAGCTAGTTGATGGTATAAAATCGACTATGTGATTTGGTCACATTGACTAATGTCACCAAAAAAATGGGCTTGGGTATTTTTTTTGTGGTAAGGGGATTGAGAAAACTGGCCTAATCTCGCCTCCGCCAGGGATATAAGGTAATGGTGGGTGATGGCAATGTGCCTCTCTTGGTCAGTGTGCTCCTGCAGTAAAGCCCTGCATACCTGGGTCAGTCAGCTCCTGGCTGACTGGAGTCCAGTTACCCACCTGGTGTACCTGGGATAGCTCTATAGAGCGAAAACTGGACATGAAACCTGTCAACATTCCACAGCTGAACTGAGGACTGCTATACTGATGATAAAGGACACAGCTTGGAAGTGGATGACATGATGGTAAGGAGGAAACTGGGCATCCTGTGTATCCAGTAGATAAAGTAGAAAGACAGTTCAGCAAAAGCCATTGGGTTGAGATCTAGAGTCTTCTACTCAGAAGGAGTTCAAACTAAAAATGGTATGGAAGTTGTGGTGAGGGAAAGTCTGCTGAAGAAAGTGAGGGATGTCATTGGTATTGGCGTCCGACTTGTGGCAATCGGACTCCAGTGTAAAGATAGGGCAGTATTCATAATCTCAGTCTGTGCCCCACAGTAGGGATGGGATGGCAAGGAAAAGTGTGCATTAATGCAGCAGTTGCAAGACCTACTATGTAAAGCAGGACAGTATAAATTGGTGTTTATAATGGGAGATTTGAATGCTCATATCTTGACAGACAGAACAGGATATGAAAATTACCCTGGGTCCACATGGGTGAGGCAACACGAATGAAGGAGAGGTCATGCTAGACTTCTGTCTGGCAAATGGCTTGATGGCAGCCAACACATGGTTTGGCAAGAGTGGAGAGTCACAAGTTCATATACAAGAGTGGCCAACATTGACTCTTTTAAACTTCTTGCTGATAAGGAAAGGTCATTGTGTAAAATTTGAGATTGCAGAGTCTTCCCCAGTGAAACAGTCTTGCTGTTGGCCCAAAGCATAAACCACTGGTTGCCACAATCAGCTGCAAGCAGTGGTCAGAGAATGCTCTTGGTAGTTGACCAGATTAAGAGCATAAGAATTTAAGGAAATACTCTGGGCTCTTGCACTACTGGAAAGAGAGGAAATATGTGGAGACAAGAGGCATGACAGTGTTTCAAAACAATATGTGCAAAAATGGTTTAAGGTTTTAGCCTCACAGATGCAAGTTACATAGTTTGATTCCGACCTCTGGTTATTAACTAGGTTGTAATCGTCTGAGACTTATAGCTTAGCATTTACCTGTGAACGGATGTGCAGCGAAGACAGTTATGGAATGCAGAAGTCCAGGAGGTTATCAGAAGAAAAAAAGACATGCAGTAAAAAGTGGTAGATAGAAAAGATGGACCAGGCTAAGAAGGAATAGTGACTGGCTAACAAAAAGGCTAAGACAGCCGTTGCAATAGCAAAGTACAAAACATCAGAGGTATTCTGCCAGCTTCTGGAAACTGACTTGACAGACTGCGCAAAGAAGCTGTATCAGCCTGCAAGGCAAAAACAAAGGAAGAGAAGAGAGCCATCAAACACCACTCATAATGGATGCCAGCAACAACCTGCTCACCAGTCCCCAGGTCATCAAAGGCCAATAGGAGTACTTCCAACAGCTTCTGAATGAAGAAAGCCCCACAGAAGCTGTGTTGCCTCCAAGTACAGCCTACAGTGAAAGACGAAGAAGAGCGCTGCTTCTAGGGTGGGCTAGAAACAAGGAAGTCCAGGAAACCAGCAGACTCAGATGAGATCAGAGCAGATATGGTCAAGATGTTGAATGAGTTTGGAGAGAAATGCTCCTGAGGATACTCCCAGCAATACAGAGAGAAAAAAATGTATTCCAGGTAACTGGAGAATAAGTGCTCTAATGTCAGTGTACTATAACAAAGGGCATATTCATAATTACAGGTAGCTTAGAGGTATCAAACTCCTAACACACTGCATGAAAGTGCTGAAGAGGGTGATTGATAAAGAATACACAGAGAAGTAGAAAGGAAGATAGGAGATGAGCATTTCAAATTCACATCAGGATGCTGTCCAACTGACCCAATGTTTGCAGTGAGATATATTGGAGAAGAATTTAGAGATGTGAAAAGAGTCCATCTGAGCAATCTGAGACACTGAGACAGCATGTCATATGACAAAGTCTCAAAGACGTTGCTTTGGACAGTCTTGCAGTAGTTTGAAGTCCCAAAAACAGTGGTAGAATTAGCACAGGCTATATACAAGGACCCGGTGACAAAAGGGTGGTTCCCAGTGGGGGTGGGAGTGGAAGTACATCAGGATTCAGCTCTAAGCCCACTTCTCTTCATTCTTGTGATGGACTACATTAGAAAGTAAGTTGGAGGGAACTGTTTAACAAAGCTGCATGCAGACAGTGTGGTATTATAAGCAGTCTCCGTGCAAGAACTTCAGCAAATAATAGGGGAATGGAATACAAAACTGAAGACAGATTGGTTTGAAAATGAATACAGAAAGGATATTTGTCATGGCAGCAAATGGGGGAAAGCAAAAGAATATGAAAATTGAGATGGAAAGGAAAATAGTGGAATAGGTTAACAGTTTCAGGTATCTGAGAGGGGTGGCTGAGGAGAAAAGTTTAAATGAGGAGGTTAAACCTATAATCAGAGGGGCTGGAGTCAACCGGCACAGAGTGTCAGTGGTAGTATGTGGCAGAAAATGCCAAAGAAGCAGAAAAATAAGGTGTACAAAACAGTGGTGTGACCAGTACTTCTGTGTGATACAGGAACCTGGACAGTGAAGACATAGTAGTTGATAAAGCTAGAGGTGAAGTGCTGGAGATGGGTGGTAGGATGCACACTGAGTAGACAAGGAAATGATGATGTCACTGGATAACCCCAAGTAGCTCCAGTTGCAGAGAAGGCCATAAAATAGATCATGGTGGTTTGGCCACATGTGCAGGAAAGCAGAAGACAATATTGTGAAGAAGATTTGGAAGAAATGGGAAGAAGGCAAGAGGAAACAAGGATGGTCCAGCAAAGAGATGGATGGATTAAGACTTGCACCATGGCTGGTGAAAAATTTAGGAGAGTGGCATTGAACTGAGAGAGTTGACTAAGAATGACAAGACGCATCAGTCCATTGCAGAAAATGGGAAAAAGGGAGTTGATGATTATAATGCAGATTGACTGTCTGACAGATTCCCGGATGTGGATGTTGCTGCTGTCCTCTCTGAATGTAAAATTGTAACTAGTAGACTACTAGGGGAATTGGTCCTAGCCCCTCTTCTGTTTTACATCTATTTTACATTTAGTCCGATATCA
The DNA here is from genome assembly GCF_019279795.1 of Protopterus annectens. NCBI lineage: Eukaryota > Metazoa > Chordata > Ceratodontiformes > Protopteridae > Protopterus > Protopterus annectens. The sequence continues at coordinate 746,894,418 of NC_056737.1, read as the reverse complement.
TAGAAGTGTGGTTGACTAAGTTTGCTGTTGACTGCAACCTTCATCACTTACCCGCTTATCCACTAATATTAAACAGTTCAAACAAGGGCTGGAATATGCACATACATAGTGTAGATCATAGTGTAAACTGTGTGCTTATATCTTTAAGAAGCATATGAGGCTGTATGTGCACATATATAACCCGCACACATGCAATCCCTTAGTGCCATTTTGAAAGAGCAGCCAGAGAATGAGCATGCATGGTCATGGTCATTAATTGTATATAAGTTACTTAAGTTACAGTGAGTAGTCAACAATAGTAATGTGTGTCAGAACTGTGAAGTGCAAAGACGACATTGAAGGTAAAACCGAAAAGAGCACAAACATAACCAGAAAGAATCAAAGGTAATGAGAAATAACACAAACTGTATACTCGATACAAAAGACAATAAATGGAGATTACAAGGACACATATTGCAATATCAGGCAAGCAGAAAGTATGAAAAGTTTAACTAAAGCAAATGTTTAAGATAAAAGTATTTTATCAAACGATTAGCTGTAAAGCAAAATGAGTGTGTTTAAAGGAAAAAAACGAGTATGTTTAAAGCAGAACAAGTGTGTTTTAAGCAAAGTTGGACATGTTTAGAATAAAATGAGCACAAGAAAAGTGTATTGGGGTAAAAAGGGCTTAAGCGAGCAAAACAAGTATAATAATAAGAAAAGGGCACATTAAGCGAAAAATAAAGCAAGCCGACTGCATGTGTTTTGGTAAAGTGCTGTGTTTGGGCATAACTACAACTTCGAATTGTATCAAGGGTGTAACTAAAGTTGTTCAAAATATGTCAGTGTGTGTAAAACTTAGTGTGTGCTTATTACTGTGCATGTATTTCAAAGAGTTTTTTGTGTGCAAAGTGCAACTATTTTGTGCAAAACAGTCAAAGTATAGCTATTTTGAAAGGCTTCTTGTGCTGGATGTGTCTAGTCACAAAGTGCCACCATTACAGAGTGCTTGTTGTACTGTAGAGAGTTCTCTAGTAAGGTACAGCCATTTTGGGAACATTTCAGTGCGTTGTATGCAGTTGTTCACAAAGTACAGTTACTTCGAAAGTTATTGAGTTTTGGGCATCATGTTCGATTTATTCTCATTGTGCAGTTGCTTGGCATTTTTCTTATACTGATAAGAGGTGTTTTCTTGCAAAAGACAACATTACAAGAGTATTACAGTGCTAGTGAGTTACTCAGTGATGACTTTAGCAAGTGATGGGAAATGACTTCAGCATTTCTGCCTTTACGATAATATTCTGAAAGTATTGAAAAGCCAGAGAAGTTTATTTCGCAAAGTCCAGTAAAGTATCAAAATGCCCGAGAAGTTTATTTTGCAAAGTCCAGTTATTTGAAAGTACTACAAGTTCATTAATTTGCGTAATTCTGACAAGCCCAACGAAAAATACAAGTTCAGAGCATGAAGGCATTGGAAAAAGTACTGTTTATGCCAGAAACTTATGCATATGTGCATGTGTGTATGTTTATGCCTGTTCACAAAACCCTTTGCTGGTTTATGTTACTATGGCAGACGGATTTTGAAAACCTCTACCACTTGTGTTTGATCAGAATATTGCAGAGAACTGGAGAATATTTGAGCAAGAGTGTGATATTTTCATACAAGCAGCTTATGCAGATAGAGTTGCATGCACAAGGGCATTCATTTTGCTAAACCTAGGAGGGTCAAAGGCCATAGAAAGAGAGCATTCAGTTGTGTATGCACTGGCAGTGTATGAAGGAGAAGGTGCGGACTGCCATATTGTTGTATAAGCTGATTCAAGGGAAGACCCTGACTGTTTAAAGCGCAAGTTTAGAGAAATGTGCAAGCCCCAGACGAATGTTACGTTAGAGAGGCATTTGTTTTACACAAGAGATCAGAAACCAGGGGTAAGATTTTCCGCTTATATAACCGACTTGAGAAACAGAGCTAAAACAAGTTGGTTTGGTGATCTAAAAGATGAGCTGATAAAGGACAGGCTTGTATGTGGTATTAATAGTGCTTTGTCATCTCATCTTTTATATCACCAAACCAACACATTTTAGCTGTTTTTCTCAAGTCAGTTATATAAGCTGCAGATGTCTCCCCTGGTTTTTGATCTCTTGTGTAAAACAAATGCCTAACGTAATATTCATCTGGGGGTTGCACATTTCTCTAAACTAGTGCTTCAAACAGTCAGGGTCTTCCCTTGATTCAGCTTATACAACGATATGGCGGTCCACACCTTCTCCTTCATACACTGCTGGTGCATACACAAGTGAACGCTCTCTATGGCCTCTGACCCTCCTAAGTTTAGCTAAATGAATGCCCTTGTGTGTGCATCTCTATCTGCATAAGCTGCTGGTATGAAAATATCGTACTCTTGCTCAAATATTCTCCAGTTCTCTGCAATATTCTTTTCAAACACAAGTGGTAGGAGTTTTCCAAATCCATCTGCCATATTAACATAAACCAGCAAAGGGTTTTGTGAATAAGCATAAACATACACACATGCACATATGCCAGAACTACTGCCAATAATTGTCCAATGTCTTTATACTCTGAACTTGTACCTTTGTTGAGCTTTTCGTAATTATGGGGATGAACAAACTTGTAGCACTTTCGAATAACTGGATTTTGCAAAATAAACTTCTCTGGCATTTTGATACTTTACTGGATTTTGCGAAATAAACTTCTCGGGCTTTTCAGTACTTTCAGAATATTATCAGTAAAGGCAGAAATGCTAAAGTCATTTACCATCACTTGCTAAAGTCATCACTGAATAACTCACTAGCACTGTAATACTCGTGTAATGTCGTTTTTTGCAAGAAAACACCTCTTACCAGTGTAAGAAAAATACCAAGCAACTGCACAATGAGAATAAATGGAACATGTTGCCCAAAACTCAATAACTTTCGAAGTAATTGCACTTTGCGAACAACTGCATACAACACACTGAAATGTCCCCAAAATGGCTGTACCTTACTAGGCAACTCTGCAGTACAAGAAACACTCTGTAATGGCGGCACTTTGTGAATAGACGCACCCAGCACAAGAACTTTTTCAAAATAGTTATACTTTAACTGGATTGAATGAAATAATTACACTTTGAACACAATGAACTCTTCGAAATACATGTACAGTAATAAACACACACTGTAACACTTTTACACATGCTGAGATACTTGGAATAACTTTAGTTATGCCCTTGATACAATAAAAAGTTGTACTTATGCCCAAACACAGCACTTTGCTCAAAACACATGCAGTCGCCTTGCTTTATCTTTTGTTTAATGTGCCCTTTTCTTTTCTTATATTTGTTTTGCTCATTTAAGCCCTTTTCATGCCCAATGTACTTTTCTTGTGCTCGTTTTACTCTAAACATGCCCAACTTTGCCTCAAACACACTCTTTTTGCTTTAAGCATACTCGTTTTGTGCTTTAAACATACTCATTTTGCTTTACAGTTAATTGTTTCGTCAAATACTGTTGTCTTAAACATTTTCTTCAGTTAACAAACTTTTACATACTTTCTGCTTTCCTGATATTGCGGTTTGTGCCCTTGTAATGCCTCTTTTTTTGTCTTTCGCATCAAGTAAATAATTTATTTCTCATTACCTTTGATTCTTTCTAGTTATGTGTGTGTGCTCTTTTCTCTCGGTTTTACCTTCACTTGTCTTTACATCTCATGGCTCGGAATATTCTTCTCTCTTCCATCCCGGTTCTGACACCATGTCGCTTTCATGTTAGGACACGAATAAATGTGCCTTTGTGGGTTCTGTTCAAACAGTTTTATTTCATACAAACGCATCACTACAGAGGCTTAAGTTAAGTAACTTATATACAAACTAACAACTGCGATCATGCATTCTCGCTCCCTGGCTGCTTGTACAAAATGGCACTAGGGATTACATGTGTCTAGAATTTACACTTGCACATACAGCCTCCCATGCTTCCTAAAGATATAACACACACACTTTACACGCTGATCTACAGGTACTCAATTCACTAGCCAGTTGTTTCAGAAATTTGCAAAAGAATGGGACTTTGTACATGTCACTAGTAGTCCTGAATATCCTCAGTCCAGTGGTCTAGCTGAACGAACAGTGCAAAGTGCAAAGCAATTACTTGAAAGGTCAAAGTGTGACAATACCGATGTATTCTTGAATTTGCTTAATCTCAGAAGCATACCCCGTGATAATATTCTTGGCTCACCTGCTCAAAGACTTCTTTCTAGGCAAACTAGAGCTGTGGGAGTGAGCATGCATGATCATAGTCATTAATTGTATATAAGTTACTTAAGTTACAGTCAGTAGTCAACAATAGTAATGTGTTTGTATGAAATAAAGCTGCTTGACCAGAACCCACGAAGACTCGTTTATTCGTGTCCTAACACGAAAGCACACATAATGTACTCAAAATGCTTTCATATTAAATTTGAAAAAGTCCAGAACAGCAGCATTCAGCTGAACAGCTGTTCCCACCTTCATATGTTATAAATAGTAATCCTTTTCAGACAGACACAGTCCTTAGTGATCTGGGCACTTATGAGGATGACTCTCTGTCATTTGATCATGTTTTCACCATAGTCAGGAAATCATTTTGTCTGACGCAATTATTTTCCAAGGTAGTATTGTCAAGATCCAAAGAAGTCATCCTGCCACTGTACTCTTCTATCATCAGACCCATCACTGAATGCAGTGCACCCTTTGGTGTGTATAAATCAAAGCATATTGCTTATTTAGAAGTTCCCTGACAGATACCTTAGCAAGAAAATTCAAGCCCTTGCATCTTTAATCTATCCTGATAAATTAGCACAACTCTCTTTGTACTCGGTAGTCTACAGACTGCTTTAAAGCATCCTGTATCTCACTTTTCGTGACATGAAAGACCAAGTCGTATTTGACCAGCTATTTTCTTTACAATACTATTGGCTCTACAGCCACCGGCATTAGGAACCTAATTCTACATAAGCAAATAAACAGGACTCTCTGGAAAGAGAAGTTCTTAACTCACTGTTTTCCCAGCTTACTAAATAAGCTATCACTGCAGAACAAAGAACTGCTTTGTCTACATTTAAGGCTAGTCTTCATGATTAGATGGCTTATCACAAATTTTCTCCTTGGTTATCATGTATAGCTCTGCTCAGTTTGAGAAGTCAGTAAACTTTGTTTCCTTCATTATGTATGTATGTGGCTAGGCATCATATGGTCCTCAGGATCATTTGCCTAGTATTGGCCCTATGTTGTATAGTTGTAGAGGGCCAGTTTGAAGAATTCTGTACATTTTTGTAGACTGTGTCTTTGCAAGAGTGAAGGTAGTCAGGAAGTGAGCATCTAAAGTTGCCCATGAGTAGCAGAGACCACAAGTAGCCATATTGAAGAGTAGATTATTAGAACATAATTAGGCTTCATAATGAGATGCAAGAGGTATGTTAGAAACATTGAGGTACTTAGATGAGGGCATCTTTCTTGCAAAAATTAGACTGTAGAATGTAAGACTGGATGTGCAGTGTCTCAAGGACAGCATAAAATAATTTTCCACATCGCAAGCAGTGGACCTGCAGTTGTTGTTCACGAATAAGTGATGCAGCATTACTGAATGGACAGTTCAAGATGTGTGGGGGATTATGTACTAAGAACCAGGCTTTTGTGTGAAAGATTAGTAGTAAATCAGCATGTGGCAAAAGGGGAAGACTAGGTGAACCAAATAATTTTCCACCTGCAGTCAGTTTGTATTAAAACTTGATGTTTTTGTTTTTTTCATTTAGGTATTCCAACTTGATTTTGAACTTGTTCTCCCTTATGGTGGATGCCAACATTCCTGACATTGCTCTAGAACCTGACAAGACTGTTAAAAAGGTAATGTGGGGATTCATGATTACTACTACATGATGAAAAGCCTTTTAGTCTGAGTAACATGACATACATTTACTGATAACTGCATTTTATGATGAATAAGCTTAACTTGAATGTATACAATGATTCTGCTAGCTTTAAGCCTTTCAGTCTCTTGTTAAAATCTATATATATGTAATTCACGTTTCATAGAAAAAGTAACTGTTAGCATAAATTAGATAGCTGTGTGATCCATAGCCCACACTATACTGAAGAAGTGCCAATCATAGACTGAAGTAGTGGATTACCAGTGTGATTCTTGAACATACTGGGTTATGCTGTGAAGTGAAGCAGAATCAGATTCATAGGTTTATAGATAATTCCAACCTTATGACTGAAATGACCATCAAGAAGCTTAGTTATGTAACCCAGCTAGTTGTCCTGGAGTAGGAAACTAGTTCCACATAACCCATGCGTGAATTTACTGTTACCACCCGCTTATCTAGATGTAAAAACAGGCTGTTCCCGTTTGATATTCAGAGGAGTCTGTTCCAGAAACACAGGAAGCACTGCCTTAAGCCTATCATGTCGACTAATGTTAATTTGACAGTGGAAGTTTAGATCTGATATGTAGGTATCATTGATTTGCTGGTTCTCTTAAAATGTAAGAGATTGCAAAATGTGGGGGTATTTCCTGGCAGGAAAAGCCATAGTTCTCATCCTCTTACCTCCAGAATTCGTGACAAATCCAGAAATAATCAGGGACATTTAGAGACTTTTTTAAAATATAAGTATTGGTCAGTAAGGTAGCATGGGTGAGGTGAAGGGGACAACTGGCCTGAGCGCAGAGTGTTATTGAGCAGGATCGAGAGACTTTTTCTGTATCAAAAATGCTGGAACAGAAAGCCACTTCATTTCAGCTTTTTTGTTTGTTTTATACTTGAACTGAGGGCTGTGGATTGGTTGATTTACCGTCGACGCCAGTTGCCTTAGTACTGTAATCCAAAGACTTTTTGCTTCAGAAGAGCTGGGGGTGGATATGGTTGACTTACCCCTCAGGAAAAGTTTCTCTAGATAAGATGCTGGTCTGTGTATTGCCCACAACAGACATCTGATCTTTGCATTTATGGACTGTACCATCTCTCTTGAAGGCATACCTACTATCCTAAGTGGTCTGCAGAGGACTCACCTACCTGGGTGCTTTCCACATGTTCTTCGTGTTTCACTGTTGCAGTCATTACATTTGGGTTATCTGCCTGCAGGTAGCCCTCAGCTGGCCTGAATATCCAAGTTTTGGGTCCTGCGTCGGATGCTGTCTCTTCTTCCATGATGTCAGGTCGTCCGGGGTATAAAACATGCAGCCAACACCATTACATCAATCTTTCTTGCCGCATGGTGCCCAAAGCAGAAGCAGTTCGCAAGTGCCGGTCGGCCAACTCCTGAAATTTTCATTTTCGAGTTTCAGAACCGAAGTCTTAATAAAAGCTAAGTACCCCATTGGGGATCCTTTTTCTTGCTCTTAACCAATGTCAGTAAAAGTTAGCAATTGTATTACCTGTGGAAGGCAAATACCTCATAAAGATTTTCATTCATACTGCATTTCTTGCTTAGGCCCAGACCACGACGTCCCTCGCTGTCGGTTTTGTGCCGTATTTAACCTCCCGACTATTCGTCGTCGGTTTCTTTTTGCAGCAAATTATTTCAGTACTCGGTTTAACTATCCAGAAATGACATTCTGAAAAAACGTAAAGATAAAGACAGAGACGGACCGCATAGGTCCAAAGCTGCCAACAACGCTTCTGTTAAGCTAGTCACCAGTTCGCCAGTTCTCAGTGAGGCGCTTTTGCAGCCCCTGATACCCGCTACTTCAGATTCGCAGGCCTCTACTGAGACCCATTCGGAGTCCGGTATGCCGCAAGATGCTTCTTCGACTATGGAACCTGTGGATGTCTCTACCTTGGATGGGTCTGGAGCTGCTGTGCAGGCACCTGCTTCTGAGGGTATATTCAGGCCTACTGACTTGCATTTCAAACCGATGCCATCTTCTTCAAGGCCTAAAACTCGACCCACAAATAGAAAACTGACATCCAAACCGCATGGTCAGGCCCATATGCCTAAAAAGCAAATGATAAGAATGGCTGAAGACCTTATTACTTTAATTAGGGGAAGCCAGCCTTCTCCCTCTAAGAGACCCAGAACTGATTTTCCTTCTGATTCTTCTGATCAGGATTCTGAAATTTCTGTTTCTTCTGATTACCAGGATTTGCCCTTATCTACCTATGAGTATGCTGATGCAGAGGATTTCATTCCCTCTTCCCCTCCAGAAGATTTTTCTTTTGGTGAAACATTGCACACTCTTAGGGAGCATTTCCATTGGGAAAGCCAGGATTACTCTGACTCCAAAAAGAGGCTTAGAGAATTCTTACTCCTCCCTCAACACTGGCCTTTAGCTATCCCTCCTGTCCTGGACATTATAGATGATGCTTTCTTGGAATCTAGCCTGGCCCCAGACACTTTACCTCCAGCTCCCAGGAAGCCTGACAGGTATTACAGAGTACCTGACTCTCACAAGTTCCTCTTCCAGAATCCTACTGTGGACCCAGAGACCATTTCCCAAGGACCTAAAGGCATTAAGGCTACTACTGCCGAAACCCCTACTCCCTCTGATAGAGATTCCAGGGCCTTGGACAGATGGGGTAAGAAGGTGTACACGTCTGCTACTTTGGTCATTAGGGCCTTAAACTGCCAGTTTCATAGGTTAAAGTATCAGCAGCATATTATGGAACTGCTTAAACAGAAAATTATGTTGATTCCTGACTGTGCTGAAAATAAAGAATTACAGGATTTAATGCATTCTGCTGAACAAGTTGTTAAACATACTTTGTAATGTGGTTTTGACTCTTTAGAAGCATCTTGCAGGGCTGCTGTCACTGGGTCTGTACTTAGATGGCATGCTTGGCTTAAGGAGCAAACTTTGCCAGATCATGTTAAAGCTAAATTACTGGATGCTCCCTTAAACCAAGACCGCCTGTTTGGCAACAAAGCAGAAGAAGTGCGTAAAAAGATGGAGGAAAAAGCGAAATCTATGCAAACTGTTAAAGATTTCCTGCTAGTACAGCCTCCTAGATTTAGCAGGCATTGGCCTTCTAAGAATTGGTCCTTTCCTGTCTCTTCCAGGCCTTCTCAGTCCAAACCCAGGAACAGCAGACCATCTAGGCTACAGTCACAATTCACAGGTCTAAGCAGTGGGGGTCTCCCACTTCCAAAGCTGGAAGTAGTAAGACACCCCCCCTATGAAAAAGTGTCACACTGACTTAACCTTAAACCTTCCAAGCCCTGCTCAACTGCCTGCTCCCTTATTGGGAAAGATCGCCCTGCATGCAAAGAACTGGGAACTCATTACCAGGGCAAGTGGGTTTTAAATGTAGTTTTCCAAGGATACAGATTTCACTTCCACACCTTACCAACCCCAAGCGGTTGCCCAGACCTACCCCCAGATCAGTGGGCCGAGGCTCAACAGCAGGTTCTCTCCCTCTTCTAAGTATCAGGGCTATTCAGCCTGTCCCAGCAGAAGAAAGGGGACAAGGTTTTTACTCAAGACTTTTCCTGGTATCCAGAAAAGACAGCTCCTTGCATCCTATCCTGGACCTCTGTATTTTAAACACCTTTTTTGGTAATCCCAAAATTCAAAATGCTAACCCTTCAACAGCTGCTTCCTATGCTAGGCAAAGATGCCTGGTTGGCAACCTTATACTTAAAGGAAGCTTACCTGCACATTCCAATAAGGGAATCTTGCAAGTAATACCTACGCTTCAGAGCAGGCTCCATGCACTAACAGTTCTCTACATTTCCCTTTCGTGTATCTACTACGCCCAGGGTATTCACAAAGTGTCTAGCTCCAGTCATTGCATTTTGCAGGCAAAGAAATATTTAAATATACCCATACCTGGACGATTGTCTAATTCAGGCAGACAGCCAGGACATGCTTCTAAAACATCTGGCATTTGTAAAGAAACTTCTAACCTCACTGGGGTACACAATAAACGAAAAGAAATCTCATCTAGTATCCTGCCAACAAATTGTATTCCTGGGAGCAAGCTTGAACACAACTTCCCAGATGACTTGCCTCATGCCAGATAAACAAGTTTATTTGACAGCCTACTTCAAACTACTGGCCACAAAGACCCAGCTATCTGCAAGGAAAATCCTGCAAGCCCTGGGGTTCATGGCCTGTTGCATTCTACTAATTCCATATGCAAGACTGCATATGAGGAAACTACAATGGTATCTAAAAAGCCTATGGTGTCAACATTCTCAGGACCTGGAATCAATGATTCCTATCATTCCTTGTATAAAGACAGAGTTCCTTTGGTGGGCAGAGGCCTGCTACCACAACAAGAGGCTCCCATTCACTGTACCCCCTGCCGCCCAAACCCTAACAACAGACACATCAGACTATGCATGGGGGGCTCATTTGGCAGGGCAGTGCATTCAGGGCAAATGGAACCCAAGTCAAATGCAACTGCATATCAATCAAAAAAGAAATGTTAGCTGTACAGAATTTCCTGACAGCCTTCAAGGACCACATTCTTCCAGGACAGTTATTGGTAAAGACAGACAACACCACTGTGATGTGGTATATAAACAAGCAGGGGGGAACCCACTCGTACCCCCTCTGCAGACTAGCCATGGCTCTGAGGAACAGAGCTACCAAGTGCACCTACAAGCTCAAGTCCTGCTAGGCAAGCTAAATTCACTGGCAGATGACCTAAGCAGAAATCTCACGGACCCACACAAGTGGAAACTGGAACCAAAGATATTCAGTCTTTTGAGAATCAAATGGGGGAATCCAGAAATAGACCTGTTTGCCACCCCTCAGAACTACCAATTGGACAAAGTCTGCAGAAGGACTTCCCACAGTCAAGCTTGGAAAGTGGATGCCCTGTCCTTCACCTGGGAAAGCCTCTCGGTTTATGCCTTTCCCCCTCTGCCTCTCCTCTCAAAAGTTCTACTAAAGATCAAAAAGGACAAACCAAGGACAATACTGATTGCACCAGACTGGCCACGCCAGCACTGGTACCTCCTCTTGCACAGTATGTCACTGCTGGAACCATGGCACCTGCCTCAGACTCCTTCCCTGTTGTCCCAGCAGGAGGGCCAGATTTTGCACCCTCAGCTTCAAACCCTGAACCTTGCAGCCTGGCTAATTCCTTGAGCTCTCCAATAGCATCCCTCAGTAAGCAGGTGCTAGATGTCATTCTGGAGGCAAAAAGGCCTATTACTAGAAAATCTTATGCTGAAAAGTGGAAAAGATATTGTTCCTGGAGCCAGACTCAGGGGATGGGCACAACTGTGCCCAGCTTACCTCATATTCGTCAGTACTTAACAGAGATGCTCCACAAGGGCCTTTCCTTCTCGTCAATTAAAATTCATACCTCTGCCAACTCAGCACATTGTAATACTGAACCACCCCTCTTCTCTCACCCCCTGATAAAGCAATTCCTCAGAGAGGCCAAAAATTTAAGACCACCCAGGAGAGCCCCTACTCCAGCCTGGGACCTTAACTTTGTTTTGGAAAAGCTCGCTCTCCCTCCTTTTGAGGCAGCTGCAACTGCAGAGTTGAAATTCCTTTCTTGGAAAACAGCCTTCATTCTAGCCAACACTTCAGCTAGAAGAGTGTCTGAATTACAGACCCTTATGGCAGTGGAGCCCTTCATCATCTTCCTTGCAGACAGGGTGTCCCTCAGGACCAATCCTTCCTTTATGCCCAAGGTGGTGTCTAATGTGGCCCTTATCATTCCATTCATTTGCCTACTATTTTCCCAAATCCACAAAACAAAGGAGAACAAATACTGCACTCTTTGGACGTGCACAGACAACTTAGATTTTATTTGGACAGGACTAAGCGTTTCAGAAAATCTGAACAGCTGCTAATTGGCTTTGCTGCAGGGGCAGAGGGGGAAGGGCATTTGAAAGCAAACCATTTCTAAGTGGATAGGCCATTGCATTCATTTCTCCTGTAAGCATCATGGAAAACCTACCCCACAGGGGATAAGATCACATTCCACCAGGGCTGCATCTACTTCTGCAGCCTTTCACAGTTTCCTAGAAGGTGCTACTTGGAGCTCTGTACATACCTTCACCAAGCATTACCACATGCCTATTTTTTCTAAATCCAGAGCTGGTTTTGCCACTGCAGTTTTGCAGGGCTTAATAGCTGGTCCTAATGCTCTCTAAATGCCTCCTCCCTTCCTTAGCTTTGGGAATCAACCCAAATGTAATTACTGCAACAGTGAAATACAAAGAACATAGTACAGTTGTGTACACTTACCATATATGTAGATGTTCGAGTGTATTCACTGTTGCAGTCCTGGTTACCCTCCCTCCAACCCCCTGACTTCTCTTGGCTATACCTTTCTTCTTTTTTAGTGTTTTTCAGCTTTCTGGTGTAATTACTTTTTGTTGGAGCTGTAATCTAACATATAATTGCATTCCATTATGGGGGCACCAGACATCTGGGGCAAGAAAAAATAATGTATTGGCGTCGGCTGCATGTTTTATACCCCTGACGACCTGACGTCATGGAAGAAGAGACAGCATCCGATGCAGGACCCACGACTTTGATATTCAGGCCGGCTGAGGGCTACCTGCAGGCAGATAACCCAAATGTAATGACTGCAACAGTGAATACACTCGAACATCTACATTTATGGTAAGTGTACACAACTGTACTTTTTACTCCTCTTCAGCAAGATAAGGCTTACCACCTGCTCTGTAAGAGGACTGACATCTGTGGTCTAGACATAGCTTCAGCTACTGCCACTTTCAACTACTGCATTTTTTGCCAAGATGTATGTGACTGCCTAGCATAAAATTGGACCACAAGTGGAGTACCCTTCAACCTTGGAGATGGCTTCTACATTAAGAGAAAATTAAACTCTTCCTTTTTTCATGTTTTTAGAATCTGTATTGGATGGGAACTGTCTAACTTGCTTCACCCAAATTTTGTCTCCCCTTGGCTATGACTTTGGTGAGGAGGAGGCTATCTTGTAGCTTTCGCCCCCAAAGACATCTTATTTTATAAGTAGTGTGAAGCTGTTGAGGAAAAATTTCAACTGGGTCTCCAAATAGGTGTCCCACAGAGTGTATCTGGACCACTGTGGGTTTGAAAATACAAAGCCCACATCAATGCCTCTTGCATTCCAAGTGTTAGAAAAAGCTGATTCACAGCCCTCAGCCCTCATGAAGGGATAGATTTTACAGGTGTGAGAGATCCAGTAAATGCTTCTACAAGAATTGTGTTGCAGATCCAGCAGTGGTTTCCATGGATGCCACTAGAGACTCAAAGGTTTATTCCAGGACTCAGTAAGCTTCTTCACAAGGAGGAAAAGATGTTGGATAAATGTGGTAAAAACCTGCTTCTACAACCTGTGCTGGTTAAATTTGGTCAAAAAAAAAAACATTTCTAAAACCCTTATCAGCACAGAAAACTTTCAGACCCACATCATAAAGTACCAAGGAAGACATCCTTAGGCATATTGAGGATATTGCTTCAGCATTTAAGAAGAGGCTGCAAAGAGTAGAAGTAACAGGCTTACTCAGACAGCTTCTAAGTTGGGGAAGCATGCTGTCAGTTGTGGGAATGATGCTCCTGATGCCTATAGAGATACAGCTATAGGCATGGAAATATGAAGGCATGCTCAGAATTAAGGCAGTGACAGACTGTGCCAAAGTGCAGCTGTAGAATGTTCCCTTTGACAAGAATTTACTTTTTTGGCCCTCACTTTAAGAAATTAATGGAAAAATAAGTGCATTTATTTATTTATTTGTTTGTTTGTTTGTTTTCTGGGGTAGAGCACTGATCTACATGTGCCTTTTTCACATTCAGCCTGAGAGCAGACTGGCTGGTTAAAGTGACTTGCTTAGAGTCACACAGATAGGCACCTGGAGCCTTAGATAATCAATTTTTGTGCACCTGGAGCCTTAGATAATCAATCTTTGTACCACAAGGAATAGCTTCTTAACAGCTCATAGCCTTAGTCCTCTCCGCTAACTGCAAGACAGAATAAATAAAATTCAAACCCTTCCCTCCCTTCTTGGTTATTTTATTTATTTTATTTTACATTTGTTAACCGGGCTAGTCTAACTGGATATATTTCCATTTTCAGTAGAGGCCCTGGGAGAAAATCTCCATTAAGTAGCACACAGAATTTATAAACAATATTTTCACAGTATATATGAAAAGATTTCAAAAGAATACAAAAGTAATAAAAAGAAATATTACACTAAACAGTGACAAACATTATAAGACAAGTTGTTATACAGTATGATACATAAGGTAAATTACAGTACATCAGGTTGTTTTGGGTTTACTAGTTACAGTACTGCTTCTAGAGGGATATGCAGTAGAGTTTTAGTAAGAAAAAAATGAGAAAAGGCGACGAGGGTAGTGAAAGCAAAGGATTAGTCAGGGTTGTTGCAGGGGCATAACCAATGTTTTTTCAGGTGTTTTCTGAGGTTTTGTTTGAAGAGAGGCAGGGAAAGAAGTAAAATTAGTTCTTTAGGTAAAAGGTTCCAGTTTTTTCCTGCAGTGTTGGAGAACAGGGAATCCCCCTGCCGAGTTGTTGGACTTGCTTATGCTAGCAAGAAGTTTGCTAGGCGAGCATAGTGAATTTAGATTTTTGTAGGGAATTATGAGGTTAGAGAGTATAGGAGTGATGTTAGGTTGGTAGAATATCTTGTGGACAGTGGTGAGTTCGGAGAATATCAGATGGTTTTGTAGTTCTAGCCAGCCTAGCTCCAGTAAATTCAGACAGTGGTGAGTTCTAAAGGGATTGCCAGTAGCAAATCAGGCAATGTTATTGTAGGAATTAACTAGTTTGATAAGATTATTTGTTTTTAGGTTAGTGAATATGGTTGAGGCGTACAGAAGAGTTGAAATTAAATGAGAGTGGGCAATTGTGGTTCTGGCCGATGGTGGTAAAATTGCTTTAATTCTGTATAAAGAGACAATTTTTCTGTTTACTGTTTTTATAGTGTTGTTTATATGGCTATCAAAGTTAAGGTTATTATCAACTGAGATTCCTAACAGTTTAGTGGTAGCGTTTGGAGATATAAGGGTGCCGTTACTGGAAATGAGTGAGAAATCTAAAGGGGAGGACTTACTGGTAGGTGCAAAGAGTAGGAGCTTAGTTTTTTTGGCATTTAGAAAGAGGCAACATTTCAAAAAACATGCCTGTACTATGTTAAATACCTTCTGAGTTAGAAAATGTAGTTCTGGTGGGGAGTTAGCTGAACATATGAGTGTAGAATCATCAGCATATTGTATGCAGGTGGCTTGAGGAATTGCTATATGGAGATCATTGATAAATAGTGAGAAAAGGAGAGGTTCTAGAATAGAGCCCTGGGAGACTCCCAGGGTGACTGGCAGGAGGGATGATAGATAATTCTCCAGGAGAACTGCCTGTTGCTGAGGTAGGACTTGAACCATTGAACAGCCAAAGTGTCAAGGGAAAGGGATTCAAGAATGTTAATAAGAAGGGTGTGGTTTACCATGTCGAAAGCTTTTGAGAGATCGATAAAGAGTGCAGATGAGAGGATATTGTTATTGCAGTTTCTGTTGATGGAATCTGTGAAGGATAAGAGGGCAGTAGTTTTACTATGAGATGGCCTAAAGCTGTGTTGGCAGTTAGCTAGTATGTTATGTTGAGTTAAATGGTCTAATAGCTGACGGCGAATGCATTTCTCCATAATTTTTGCTAAGGGTGATAAAATGGCTGTAGGCCGGTAGTTAGAATAATCTTTTGAGTTGCCATCTTTATGTAGGGGATAATGTGGGAAATCTGGGAAAGATGTCTTCCATCTGTTCAGTACATGGGGGAACTAGTATAACTAGTCTGGACATACAGCAGTGCTAGGCAGTGCCTTTCTGCACAAGAAGAGGGGTTGTATTCCTCTCCCCGTAAAGATAGCCTCTCATATAAGAAATTTGAGTTTCCAAGCTCAAGTCACTAACACTCGATGCTGTGTCCTCAGTCTTTGTTAGTAACCAGAATGTAAAAGTCTACATGCACATACCCATCCACAGAGAGCAGAGCCATATGTTCAGAATGGACAACCAACACTTCACTTCACTTGCCATCACCTTCCAAGACACCTACAGACTGAAGAGCATGTTAAGTGGAACTCTCTCACAAGAGCACTGGCAATTGGTTATAACAGCCAGTAGAAGACATTTTGGTTTAAATTCAGTCTCTTGCTGAAAGTTTTTCTACCTGAATGTCGTCAAAGAAAAAATCCAGGAGAAATAAAATGAGTAAAGGAAAGAAGTCCGCAAAGATTCACTGGAATGCAGACTAGTGTATGGTGCAGATGCAGGTTACAGCTTCTGACAACTGTTTCTGAGAAATGTTCTCTTCAAAGTTAAAAGTATTTAAAAAGTAGGACCATAAAGGAATATATAAAATCAAAGAGATTATTGAAAAAATTACAAGAAACATTAAATAATTGTTCTGATATATTGGGCAAGCTGCAAAAGTCAGAAGTAGAAATTAAGAAGAGAATGACATTCCAAGAGAAACTGTTCCAAAAAGTGGTTGATTCTGAAGTCAAGTGAGGAGGGAGATTTTTAAGTTTACAGTTGCAGTCATTCCCAAGAAGTTGTAAGAAACAAGTTGTATAAACTGTATGAAGACTAATATTAACAACTGGGCTGGCATCTCACAGGAGATCATACTGATATAAAGGGCATATCATGCTTATGTCCCAATAAGTATTTTAAGAAAGCAGTTGAGACCAATAATTGTGAATATATAAACATAAAACAAAAGGGAGGTTGACAAAAGATGTGGCAAAGGAGAAAGGTTTTGAAAGTCTGAGATACCAGAGTATTTAGAAGATGGCTGTTAAGCTTACACTAGGCTTTAATGGAATAAATTTATTCCAGTAATGAGGGAATTTTCGTGAGCTTGAGTAAGGTTTAAGCTGCTGTATCCTCAAGTGTTCAGTATTTTTCCCCTGGGAACTGAAAGACTGTATTTATAGAGGCTGACCAGATGATATAAGGAATTATCGCTTTAAACAACAACAATTGTACAGGCTGTGAGATAGATAGGGTTTGCACTGCAAAGTCACATGCAAGCAAATTATAACTCAAGAGAGAGAGGATGCTGGTGAAATGCTTCCATTCTTTCCAAATGATGATGATGGAAAAATAAAGGACAGGACAAGAGCTAACCAGGGAAATGGTAGAGAAGTGGAATTGAACTAGGTGCGGGTGCAGGTCAAAGGTAAATTAATCAAGGCAGACTGAAGCAGAAGTTGACTTGTAACTTAAATAGGGCAATAGTGGTATGTCAGTCATTTGTAGATGGTGGAATTGAGAAAAAATCATCTATTTTGAATAAGAATTTATACATACCAGTAGTTTGACTTGAGAGAAAGGGAATGTAATTGTATTTTAATTTCTTTGCATTCCACTAGATTGGAAAAAGATTGGTACGGTTAATGAAAAACATAGTACAGCTGTTTATTGACAGAAACAGATATAAAACAGATGTTAATTGAATTAAACATGGATCAATGATGCTTTAATCTTCTGCACTTGGGGTAAATAAAGCAATTTCTCTGAGGGGAGAAGAGAGGTTGATATATTTTAGGGGTTTCAGATGTTAAGTGCTTCAGTTCTAATGCAAAACATTAAATTAAAAATAACTTTTTGCAGCTTAAAAGTTGCAAAGTACAACAATCAGTTAACATTACTGTGTAGCAAAGTAAGAATAAGCGATATATGCAGCTGCACAGCTGCTGATTAGGAAGATAAGTGCCGGAGCATTATATTTTGCAAGGCATGAATGGAAGGGGGCATATGCAGCTATCTTAAAATGAAGATTTGAATAAACAATGTGGAAGCTGTTGGTTAGGATGATAATGAACTGTTAGTTTAAAATACAGGTATTTTTTCTAGTGTTAATCCCAGATGAAGTGAAAACAAGGTAGTAATTAGAGGTTTCTGTAAGCCTTTCAGTCTATTTTACTTGTTGGTATTTCCAACTAAGAAAGACTACCAGTCACAAGACGTTTGAAAGGAAGACACTGGTCTGCCCTCACAGTGACCTTATTGAATGGAATATAGTAAAAGGATTGGAACAAGCTGTAAAGTAACAGTAAGGAGCAGGGAATTGACTATAAAATATGGAAAGGAAAATTAAAATGTCCTTAGTTATTTGGCTCTTGTGTGTGAAAGGGGGTTATAGTATCAGGAAGAATATTACAGCTTTTAATTTGTCCAGGAATAAAATTCTCAGGTTTTTATATAGAGTAATGAAATGTTTTTCACTGAACAAGATGAGAATGCAGTTGTGTGTTTATGTAGGGAGGCGGATTATGCATCAAAAAAAGGTCTTGCAGTGACAAAGACAAAACAAAATCTATATGGAAGCATCTGTATTTTCTGTAGTAATCGGGAATGTGAATGGCCTTGTAGGTACTTAAAAAGGCAGAATATTGTCTCACATACAGAGGAGTAGGATGGTGCAGTCGAACACGAGATCTTGATGAAGAAGGGATGTAATGGGAGTTGTTCAGCTGAATAGCAGGGTCTTGTGGTGATTACTAGGGAGGGAGTTGCTTTAATAATATAAGTAAAAAAACGAGGATGGATTTGGAAGGATTATGTCAGAGAGGGGCTACTGGTTTGGAAGAATTACCTTGGTGAATATGTGTGTCACACAAGATTGCAGTTTTCAAAGAGAATGCTAGAAGAAATGTTTTCAGCAAGGGTTCCTAATTATAGGTTAAGACTGGAATATGGTCTGTAAATAATGAGGGCATGTCAGGGGACCCAGCAGGGGAGACTATTACTAGAGAAGGTAGACTCTTAAGGAAATGCATGAAAATATTTGAGGTGGTGGATTTAGTAATCGTTTTAGGAGCTCAAGTGAATTCGTTTACCTTTCATACAGGTATTAGAATTGGAAGAGATTGGATCGATACTTTATAACAAAAGAGCATACTTATTTACTTGAGGGGATAGTGGTAATTCTGATTACAGTATCTGATCATACACCTGGAAAAGAGACCAATGAGATGGATAGATTAAGGAAGTTGCCGCGTGCTTCAAGCACCTTTGCCTTAAGAGCTCTAAACTTCTCCCTTCACATGAATTTCTTCCAGAGAGATTTGGCTGAGCAAGCACTAACCACTCTGAAAGCCCTCCGATGCCCTATTCCAGGAAACAATTTGAGGCAACCCTGGGTACACTGTCCAGTATTTCTAACCCCTTCATGCACAACATGGTGGATAGAGAGGTAAGGGCAGGCAGCACTGGTGTGGCCATGAGACACCAGGCCTGGCTGCTTTGTGAACCACTTTAAGGCATCCTTCACCAATGCTTCCTTTGACGAATCAACACTGTTTGGTCCAGTGGTGAAAGAAAATATGTATAAGTGCAACCAGATGGCAAAATGTTTTTTATAGTTGGAGTAACGTTTGAGGCCCCTCAAAGACTGTGCAGTAGGAGCCAAAAGAGACCTCACTCTCTATAGTTCAGAAAGAACAAGTGCCAGGAGTTTGATGCATCTTCTGATAGGGGCATCCATGGCAGAGGTAGCTTCTTTAACAGACTCAGGCCTCTGGGCAGAAGGGGCCTGAAAACCAGGAATACCACTAGCCACTCATTGTTCCAGAAAGTCTCTCTGACTACTCCTCTCTGAATCAGTCACCTCTTTACCCAGCCACTTGAGAAGTAATCAGGCAGGACAGGAAGGTCAGATAGATCATATCCACAGGCTATTCAATTCCTTTTCTCCTAACTCTCCCAGAACCAGTTCAGCCATTGCCAGATGTACCACCTAATCAGGGAAGAGCGGTTAAGGAAGAGACTGCTTCTTTACTCACCAGAAGAGCCATCCAAGAAATTCCACCAGACCAGAATGAGTCAGTTTTATTCCATACTGGACCCCAGCCTCCTAAACAAATATGTGATAGACCCAGTTCAGAATTGTCATGATGCAGTCAGTTTTCTTTTGTCTCAGGGCAAATGACAGGATGTGCTCAGTGTATCTTCAAGGCACTTAACTTCACATAAAGATAGTGAAAGAGTCTTGGAGCTTCCTTTGCTTCCATCTAGGAGACATTTGTTATTAAAGAGCCCTGCCCTTTGGTCTTACCACAGCCTTGAGGGTGTTCACCAAGTGCATGGCTTTTGTAGTGGCTCACTTGTGACTACAGGGATTTCAAGTTTTCTCCTACTTGGATGACTGGCTGCTCCCACAGTGAAATCTCTGTTGGTGGCCAAAAATTACCTGTCCAGAAGTCTGTCCTTGGAAATATCGATAACATTTCAGAAGTCAGATCTTCTTCCAACTCAGAAGATCCTTTTCATAGGTTGTCATTTGGACATAGAGTCCTGTCGTTTCCCTCCTGCCAGAAAGAATTCAGACTTTGAAGATTGTGGTCTTTACTCATCTTCAAACTACATCCAATCTACTGCTGCTCTTTTTCTCAGGGTTCTGAGTCAAACGGCATCTTTGACACTAATGGTCTAGTACACACATTACCATATGAAAATACTTCAATGGATTTTGCATGCCCAGTGATCCCAGCTTCTGCACCCCCTCTCTGAATCTATCCTCAGAACCAGTTCTTGCAGGAAACATTTGCAGTGGTGGCTAGACACCCTTTTTTCATTCCTGCAGAACCTTACTGTGGGATCCAGTGCCTCAGGCAACCCGAATGTCTAGCTCCAATGCAAAAGCTTAAGCCTGGTTGCTGCCAGATGCATGGAACGTCACACGCAGGGCCATAAACCATGGGCCTTTGTCTGCACACACAGAGCTCAGAACTTCTCTGTCGCAGTCGGATGTCAGATCGATCGCTTCGCTCCCTTCTCTTGAAGACGTCTACAGATAAGTACCCCGTTGGGGAAATTCCTTTTCTTACTTGAGCTTTGGTTGTTTGCTGTTATTATTTAGCCAATGTCTGCTAGAAAGGGGAAATGTAGGTGTGGATGTCAGATTCTGCGCAAGGATTAGCATGAACTCTTGTTTGTTTTGCTTAGGCCAAGGACACGACCACACAATCTGTAGCATCTGCCAGTCGTTCATACCTAAAACCTTGCTTAGTCATCTGGCAGCCCTAAAACTATCTCGAGAATCTGCAATTAAAGCGCTTAGTCCTACTTATGGATTCAGAGTCGGCCATCGAGGTAGAGCCACGTAAAAAGAAGGCCAAGGTTGCAAGGCCTACCACTTCTTCCCCTCCATCATCGGACGTTCCGCCAGCCACCGATTTAGGGGTTGAGGGACATCTGCTAGAACTGGCGATTTCAGCGACTACCCTCATGGAAACCGCCTTGGAAACACCAGTAGGCACGTCCTCGGAGGTCATTCCAACATCGGCTTCAGCTGAGGTTGAGGGGGAAACGGTCTCTGCCAGATGCCCCCCAAAGTCCAGGAATCAGAATCCTCTCCTACAAGCCAGACCCCTGTTACTAGGCCCTCTCTTCCCACTAGTCTACTCCTCTTAAGAGAAAGCAAAAAACTAAATATCTGTCTACTTCCTCTGAGGACCTACCAGACTGGCATACCTTATCTCAATCCTTGGTTCAGGCCTTTATGGCTCTTAGGCCTTCAGCCTCTCCTGCTGCCACATTGCCTGCTCTCAGCCGCATGCCAGCATCAGCTGCTGCCATTCACCCCACTCACACCCAGGAGAAAGACTCCTCTTCTTCCTTCTCAGACGAATCTGTTACCTACACTGCCCAGGTAGCTTCATCTCTGGATTTCTACTCCCCAGATGAGGATTCCCTAGATGGGGACTCACCCCCCCCGAAGACATTTTTTGGGGGGAAACAGTTACTAACATTAAGGAGTAGTGGGATGCAACTCAAATGACTGAGGTTCAAAAGAGATATTTTGAACTACTTCAGGTGAAGTTACCCTCGCCCTCTGCTATCCCTCCAGTGATTCCAGCCTACCTAGATCCATTTGCATCAGCCTCAAAGACACCAGAATATCAGCCCCCCAGCTCCCAAAAGACTGACCGCTTTTATAAGGTCCCCGACGAGCAAATATTCCTCATTAAGCCACCAATGGCAGATCCTGCAGTCATTGCAGTGGCCCATGACAAACAGTCCAGATTAATACCTTCCTTCTCCCTTTTGCCATCACTCAAGGACAACAAGGTATTGGACAGACTGGGGACACACTGGCCTTCAGGGCTCTCACTTATCAGACCTACATGGTCAAATATGCCCTAGACTTGTTTTCTCAAGCATCCTCCCTGCTTTCCTCCATGTCTGACTCTCCTAACAAGTCTCAGGTAGCATCTAAGCTGTCCTTAGCATCACAGGTTACAGCTATGATGCTGCTGAGGACTCCGCTAGGTCTGCAGCTTCAGCCTCTGTACTTTGCAGGTACTCCTAGCTTAGACTTCAGCCTCTTCCTGAAGATTTTATAACCAAAATCTTAGATGCACCACTAGACAACAAATTTCTGTTTGGCAAACAGTCTCCTGAACTCTTCAAAAGCCTCCAGGAAAAAAGCAGGAAGCTTCAGGACCTCAAACATTTACTGGTCTTTTCAGTCCCCAAATTTTACAGAAACTACCCTGCCAACACCACCTTTGTCAGAAGGGCCGCAGCCCCATCCACCTCCTCCTCTAGACACAGAAAAGGGCCTAGAAAGACATCATTCCAAAGGGCAGCCCCTCCTCAACCTATCACCTGGCAGCACTTTCAAGACAGAAACAGTAATGTGCGACTGCCTCAGCCACCTCCCCATCTCATCCTGCCTCTCTCACTGTCTTACCCCTCTGTAAAAAAGTCACTTTAGACCAATGGGTATTAGCTGTAGTGGAAAAAGGGTACTTCATTTCCTGGCAGGAAAGGTCCCTTCCACAAGGCATCCCCTTCCTGCCCAAAAACCAGCTACACGTAATTCCTCAGGTTATCCAAGAACTACTCACCCAGGAGACCATAGAAAGCATTCCCTCAGACCAAGAAGGGGAGGGTGTTCTACTCCAGGCTCTTCCTAGTGCCAAAAAGGATGGTCCTTGGAGGCCCATCCTGGATTTGTCCTTCCTAAACCTTTTCCTGAAGGTATCTGCCTTCGGAATGTTATCACTACAAAGCCTTCTTCCACTATTGCCACCCAGAGCCTTCATGGCCACTTTGGACTTGAAGGAGGCATACCTCCACATCCCCATCCACCCAAACTACAGAAAGTATCTGTGTTTTGCTGGACTCTTTTCACACTTTCAATTTACTGCCTTGCCCTTTGGTTTATCTGCTGCACCAAGAGTCTTCACAAAGTGTCTAGCCTCAGCAGTAGCCTACTGCAGGACCAAGGGCATTCAAATCTACCCCTACCTAGACGACCTTCTCAACCTAGCAGAAGAGAAAAGCATTCTCAAGAAACAGTTATTATTCACTATGTCCCTGCTCCAGACCTTAGGGTTCACCCTCAACCTTGCAAAATCATCCCTTGCCGCAGCCCAAGACAAAACTTTCCTGGGTTGAGTATAAGAACCAACCTGATAAAGGCCTTCCTTCCTCAGGACAAAGTAGCCTCCCTAGTCAAACACTTCCACGAACTCCTCCTGGTCAGCCACATTTCGCCAGGCAGATGTTCTTCATGTTTCACTGTTGCAGTCCTCACATATGCGTTATCCAGTTCCCGGTAGCCCTCAGTCAGCCCGAATACCAGAGTCCTTGGTATATGATGTCAGTTGTAAAACTGATGTCAGAATGTCAGGTATAAAGGAAGGCAGCTGACGCCATTTCCTCAGTCTTTCTTGCCGTGGAGTCCAAAGCAGATGCAATTCGCATTAGTGCCGGTTGGCCGTTTACCTTCTTTTTGCTTTCCGACTACTAAGTTGAAGACGCCTTCAGATAAGTACCCAGTTGGGGATCCTCTTTTCTTGCTTTAACGAATGTCAGATAAAGTTAATAACTGTCTTGCCTGTGGAAAACAGATTCTCCACCATGATTTCCATTCCTATTGTATAACTTGTTTGGGCCTTGAGCATGACATCCCTAACTGCGATTTCTGTGCTTCCTTTAACCCGCGTACCATACGCTGTAGAGCTAAACTTTTGTATAAGAATTTCGGAGTCTGGCCTAAGTTAGTCGGTGTGGTGTCTTCTCGTCTCCCGTCTTCGGATATACCTAGGAAACGCAAAGACAAGGACCACGACAGGCCTAGGGTTAAATCTGCTGATGACACACCGGTGAAATTGGTCGTCAGCCCAGCGGTAGTCAGTGAGGCGCTTTTGCAGCCCCTGCAGTCTGCAGATTTTCAGTCGCAGGCCTCTGCCGAGACCTTTACGGAGTCCTCCATGCCACAGGCTGCTATTTCATCTTCAGACCCTCCGCCTTTCGCTGCCTCAAATGGGTCCGGAGCCGCTATAGAGGCAACGGCTTCTGACGCCTCTTCTTTTCAACATGAGACCAGAACCAGACCCGACTACCTTATCTCAGGCTTCTGCATTTGCTTGGTCTCCTGAGTCCCTCCGGATTGCTAGTAAACCTTACAGCCACAAACCTACTCCCAAGCAGGTGTCGGCCTTCCCTCCTGAGCCTCATTCCCAGTTGGTTAAGATGGCTGGTGATCTTCTTTCTCTGATTAGGGGCTCTTACCCCCCCCCCCCCTTCCAAGAGAGCTAGGGAATTATCTCCTGATGTTTTGTCTGTCTCAGATTCTGAGATTTCCAGTATGCCTGCTGGTGAAGAAGGAAATTCTCAACTTTTTTCTGGCTTTGAGGATTCTGATGCTGAGGACTCTATCCCTTCTGCCTCCCCTCCAGAAGATTTTTCCTTTGGGGATACTTTGAATAGTCTTAGGGAGCACTTTAAATGGGAATGTCAGGATTTTCCTCAGTCTAAGAAAAGAATCAAATTTTTGGATTTGCCACAGCATAAGCCTCTGACTATACCTCCAGTTTTGGAAGTTTTGGATGATGTTTTCATGGAAAATTCTTTAACTCCTAATTCAGTTCCTCCTGCCCCCAGAAAACCTGATAGGTATTATAGGGTTCCTGATTCTGATCAGTTCCTTTTTAGAAACCCTACTGCTGATCCTGAGAGTATTTCTCAAGGCCCCAAGGGTGTTAAGGTTACTAATGCTAAAAACCCTGTGCCTTCTGATGAGGAGTCTAGGGCCTTGGACAGGTGGAGTAAAAAAGTCTGTACCTCTGCATCTCTTGCAATTAGATCCATGAATTGTCTTTTTCACATGCTTAAGTATCAGCAGCATACTTTGGAGGCTATTAAGGCTAAACTTGGGGATATTCCTTCCATGTCAGAGAACAAAGATTTACAAGACTTACTCAATTCTGCCACTTTAGTTAGTAAGCATTCGCTTCATTGTGGTTTTGACACTTTCGAGGCTTCCTGCAGAGCAGCAGCCACTGGTTCCGTTATTAGAAGGCATGCTTGGCTCAGGGAGCAGCCTCTTTCTGAACCTGTTAAATCTAAATTGCTGGATGTTCCTTTGCACAAAGACAATCTTTTTGGTAATGAGGCTGAGGAGTTACTGAAGAAGTTGGAGGATAAGGCGAAATCTACACAAGCTGTAAAAGATTTCCTTCAGGTTCAGCCTCCTCGGTTTAATAGGCATTATCCTTCCAAGAATTCTTTCCCTGATCCTGGCTAACAGGATCGCTCTAGGCCTAGGGGTTTTAGATCTTCCAGAGGGCAGGCTTCTGCCCCTCAAAGGGCTAAACAGTGGCATTCTTCTTCTGCTAAATCAGGGAGTTCTAAGCCAGGTTCCAAAGCAAACATTCTCAATGACTCCAGTTTTCTTGTGCCTACCTCTGTGGGCCCTGGGTTTCCTTTGGGGGGAAGGTTAGCCAGGTTTGTAGAGGTATGGTCTACCATCACAGATGACAAATGGGTGCTCACTATAGTAAACCAAGGTTACAAGTTTTATTTTCACACCTTCCCTGTTCTGCAAGGATACCCAGACATACCCAGAACTCTCAGGGCAGAGGAAGAAATTCACATCTTTTCTCTACTGACTATGGGGGCTATAGAGCCAGTTCCTGCAAATCAGGCAGGCCTAGGTTTTTATTCAAGACTTTTTGTGGTACCCAAAAAAGGGGGCACCTGGCACCCTATTCTGGATCTGTCTATTCTAAACACTTTTCTGGTGATTTCCAAATTCAAGATGCTCACCCTTCAACAGTTACTACCAATGCCAGGCAAAGATTCATGGCTGGGTAATTTTGGATCTCAAGGAGGCTTATCTGCACATCCCAATAAGGGAAAGTTGCAGGCAGTTCCTTCGCTTCAGGGCTGGGGAGCAACACTTTCAATTCTCTGCACTGCCCTTTGGCTTATCTACTGCTCCCAGAGATTTTACGAAGTGCCTGGCTCCAGCCATTGCTTTTTGCAGGCAGAGAAACATTCAAATTCCTTACCTGCAGTGCATCAGGCCTTGCTGACTTTCAAAGACCTACTCTACCATGGGACTCTGCTAATCAGGACAGACAATACCACAGTCATGTGGTACATCAACAAGTAGGAGGGGACTCACTCTTACTCCTTGTGCAGACAAAGCATGAAACTATGATCCATGGCAGCATCCATGGGCATACATCTAATAGCCCAGTATCTTCCAGGGAGGCTAAACTCCTTGGATCATTTGAGCAGACATGCTCTGGATCCTCACGAGTGGCAACTGAACAAGGTCATTTTCCATCACATCACTCAGCATTGGGGCACCCCACAAGTGGATCTTTTCTCCTCTCACACCAATCATATTCCAGCCTTCTGCACCAGGGATTTTCACAACAAAGCTTGGAGGATGGACACGTTGTCCTTCCCATGGACACATCTCTTAGTTTATGCATTCCCTCCTCTGCCTCTTCTTCCCAGAGTGCTACTAAAGGTAAGGGATGAAAAAACAAAGGCTATTCTGATAGCACCAGATTGGCCCAGGCAGCAATAGTATCCCCTTCTTCGCAGCCTTTCCCAGGCTCAGCCTTGGCATCTTCCCCTGGTACCAGATCTGTTGGTTCAGGAAGTACACATAAATGTAAGTTTAGAGTGATAGATGTAGTGTATAACTCTAAAAGGGGAGGTGACATAAACAATGTACTGGGAACAAAAGAATATGAGTGGATAATATGGTTGATGGCAGATGTCCCACGTGGCCTTAACACTGCAGTCACCTTGAAACCCATTTTGGCCAGATTACAGCAGTGTAAACTCTGAATACCCTCATATATCATGTTTTTAAAAAGATTTGTTCATGCTCTATATATATATATATATATATATATATATATATATATACATATATATATACATATATATATATATATATATATATATCACATGGTTGGTTGGCTGTAGCCATGTGATGGTTTGTGCTACTATTTAAATTCCTAATGCTTGATGTTAAGTGTGTTTTAGTATTGAAGAAGGGTGTGGACCCGAAAGCTTTGCTTGTTTATCAATAAAACAGTATTTTGATGTTGGATTTCTTTTTTAGGTTCAGGAAGGGGGAAAGTTCCTTCATCCTCATCTTCAAACTCTGCATTTAACTGCCTGGCTAATACTTTAAATGTTTCCCAACAGGTGGTTGAAGTTCTTCATGAGGCCAGGAGGCCTAACACCAGGAAATCATATGCAGATAAATGGAAGAGATTTTTCTCTTGGATGCAGGCTAAAGGAGAAGACTCTTCTCATCCTTCTCTTTCCCTCATTCTTGACAATTCACGCTTCAGCAATTTCTGCTCATTGTTCTTTTGAGTAACCCATTTTTTCTCACCCCTTAATGAAGCCTGAGGGGAGCTAGCAATCGTAGACCTCCCAAAAGAGCTCCTACTCCTGCTTGGGATCTTAATTTTGTCCTGGAAAAGCTTACTCTGTCTCCCTTTGAACCAGCTATCTCTGCAGATTTGACGTTTCTCTCCTGGAAGACTGCTTTTCTTTTGGCTATTACTTCAGCCAGAAGGGTTTGTGAGCTGCAAGCCTTAATGGCAGTAGAACCTTTCATTATTTTTCATTCAGATCGGGTTTTTGTGAGAACTAATACCTCCTTTATGCCTAAGGTAGTTTCCTCTTTAACCCTTAACCAGTCTATTCACCTGCCTACTTTTTTCAACAATCCCCAGAATATAGGGGAAAGGATTCTGCACTCTCCTGATGTACATAGACAGCTGAGATTTTACTTAGGACTAAATCCTTTCGAAAATCTGAATAGTTGTTGGTTAGTTTTGCTCCTGGGGCTCAGGGTAAAGCTATTTCAAAACAAACCATCTCCAAATGGATTGCTCATTGTATTCACTTTTGTTACCTGCAGTATGGGAAGGTTCCCCCTCAGGGTGTTAGGACCCATTCTACTAGAGCAGACTCTACCTCTGCAGCTTTTCTGAGAGGTGTGCCTACTAAGGACATTCCAGAAGCAGCTACTTAGTCTTTTGTCCATACTTTCACAAAGCATTACAATCTACCTTTGTTTCTAAATCCAGGGCTGGTATTGCCTCTGCAGTTTTGCAGGGCCTTCTTACCAACCCTTAATCTGTGATCCTTCCTCTCCCTCCTTTGTTTTTTTTTCCTGGGCTTTGGGAATCAACCCATATGTGAGGACCGCAGCAGTGAAACACAAAGAACATAGTACAGTTGTGTACACTTACCATAAATGTAGATGTTCGAATGTATTCACTGTTGCAGTCCTGGATGTTCTTCGTGTTTCACTGTTGCAGTCATTACATTTGGGTAATCTGCTGGCAGGTTGCCCTCAGTCGGCCTGATTAACAAAGTCTTGGGTCCTGCATCGGTTGCTGTCCCTTCTTCCATGACGTCAGGTCGTCAGGGTTATAAAACATGCAGCCAATGCCATTACATCAGTCTTTCTTGCCGTGCGGTGCCTGAAGCAAAAGCAGTTCGCAAGTGCAGATCGTCCGACTCCTGAAATTTTCGTTTTCGAGTTTCAGAACCGAAGTCTTCAACTTAAAGCTAAGTACCCCATTGGGGAAACTTTTTCTTGCTCCTTACCGATGTCAGTAAAAGTTAATAATTGCATTACTTGTGGCAAGCAAATACCTCATAAAGGTTTTCATTTGTACTGTATTCCTTGCCTAGGCCCTGACCACGACATACCTTGCTGTCGGTTTTGTGCTTTATTTAATCAGCGCACTATCCGTCGTCGGTGCATTTTTGCCTCTAAATATTTCGATTCTCGGTTTAATTATCCAGAAATGACGTTGGTTAGCCATCTGACTACTGGAATTCCGAAAAAACGCAAAGAAAAAGACAGAGACAGGCTGTTGAGGTCCAAAACTGACGACAACGCTTCTCCTAAGCCAGTCGCCAGTTCTCCGGTACTCAGTGAGGCACTTTCGCAGCCCCTGATACCCGCTACTTCTGACTCACAGGCCTCTACTGAGACCCATTCGGAGTCCGGTATGCCGCGAGATGCTTTACCTATGGAACCCTCGGATGTCCCTACCTTGGATGGGTCCAGAGCCACTGTGCAGGCACTGGCTTCTGAGGATATATTCAGGCCTACAGACTTGCATATTAAACCGACTCCACCTTCTATTCTAAGGCCTAAATCTCGATCTATGTCTAAAAAACCGACGCCCAGGCCACATGTTCAGGCCTCTATTCCTAAAAAACAAATGATCAAAATGGCTGAAGATCTTATTACTCTAATCAGGGGTAGTCAACCCCCACCCCCCCTTCTAAGAGGCCTAGGACTGAGCTTGACTATGAATCTTCTGATCAGGACTCTGTTTCTTCTAATTCTTCCAATGACCTGGATTTGTCCATTCCTACTTATGAGGATTCTGATGCAGAGGATTCCATTCCCTCTGCTTGCCCCCCTGAAGACTTTTCTTTTGGGGAAACTTTACATACCTTAAGGGAGCATTTCCACTGGGAAAGTCAGAAATTTTCTGAATCTAAAAAGAGCCTTTGGGATTTCCTTCCTCTACCTCAGCAAAGGCCTTTGGCTATACCTCCTGTGCTAGACATTGTTGATGATGTGTTTTCGGAATCCAGTATGGCCCCTGATTCCCTGCCTCCAGCTCCTAGTAAAACTGACAGATACTACAGGGTTCCTGAGTCCCACAAGTTCCTTTTCAGAATTCCTGTTGCAGACCCAGAAACCATTTCTCAGGGGCCCAAGGGCATTAAGGCTTCTACTGCTAAAAATCCTACCCCTTCTGATAAAGACTCCAGGGCGCTGGATAGATGGGGTAAAAAGGTTTATACTTCTGCAACCTTGGCAGTCAGGGCTTTAAACTGACAATTTCATATGCTAAAATATCAACAGCATATCATGGGACTGCTTAAATAAAAAAATATGTAGATTTCTGACTGTGGAAAATAAAGATTTACAGGATTTTTTGCATTCTGCTGAACAAGTTGGAAAACATACTTTGCAGTGTGGTTTTGATTCTTTAGAGGCCTATTGCAGGGCTGTTGTTACTGGGTCTGTGCTTGGAAGGCATGCTTGGCTTAAGGAGCAATCTCTGCCTGATCATGTTAAAGCAAAATTGTTGGATGCCCCTTTAAATCAGGACCGCCTGTTTGGTAATAAGGCTGAAGAAGTTCTAAAAAAGATGGAAGATAAAGCTAAATCTGTGCAAACTGTGAAAGATTTCTTAAAAGTGCAACCTCCAAGATTTAGTAGGCACTGGCCTACTAAGAATTGGTCCTTTCCAGCTCCTTCCAGATCCACTCAAGCCAAACCCAGACACACCAAAAGCACCAGGTTTCAGTCCCAAGGGACTCTCAGAACTAAGCAATGGGTGCTTCCACTTCCAAATCTGGAAATAACTAGACACCCACCTATGGTAAACAGTCTCAGTGACTTTCCTGTAAAATTACCAAGCACTTACATTTTAGCCGCCCCTTTGGGGGGAAAGATTGCTCTTCATGCAAAAAACTGGGAACTCATAACACAGGACAAATGGGTTTTATATATAGTGTCCCAGGGATACAGATTTCATTTCCACACGTTGCCAACACCAAACGGGTGACCAGACCTGCCCCCAAGTCAGTGGGCAGAGGCTCAGAAACAAGTACTTTCCCTCTTAAACATGGGGGCTGTTCAACCGGTACCAGAAGAGGAAAAGGGACAAGGTTTCTATTCCAGGCTTTTCCTGGTACCCAGAAAATACAAACCATGGTGTCCAGTTCTGGACCTGTGTACTCTAAACACCTTTCTGGACATTCCAAAATTTAAGATGCTGACTCTTCACCAGTTACTTCCTATGCTAGGCAAGGATGCCTGTTTGGCAACTCTAGATTTAAAAGAAGCTTACCTGCATATCCCACTCAGGGAATCTTGCAGAAGATACCTACGCTTCAAAGCAGGCTTCTTGCATTATCAATTCTCTGCACTGCCCTTTGGCTTGTCTACTGCACCCAGGGTATTCACAAAGTGCCTGGCTCCAGTAATTGCATTTTGCAGGCAAAGAAATATTCATATATATCCATACCTGGACGATTGTCTAATTCAGGCAGAAAACCAGGCCACACTTATAAATCATCTGGTGTTTGTAAAAAGGGTTCTAACTTGTCTAGGGTACACCATAAACGAAAAGAAATCCCAACTGGTACCCTCTCAACAGATTACATTCCTGGGTGCAAGCTTGAGTACAACTGCCCAGATGGCTTTCCTCATGCCAGAAAACCAAATTCATTTGGTAACTTACTTCAAACAAGTGGCCACAAAAACCCTGCTATCTGTAAGACAAATACTGCAAGCCTTGGGGTTCATGGCCTCCTGCATTCTTCTAATTCCATATGCAAGACTGCATATGAGGAAACTTCAGTGGTACTTAAAAAGTGTATGGAATCAGTATTGTCACAGCCTGGAAACAATGATTCCTGTCACCTGTCATACCTTGCCTATGCCTAGAGTTCCTATGGTGGGCAGAGGCCTGCCACCAAAACAAGGGACTGCCATTCACACCACCCCCTGCCGCCCAAACCCTAACTACAGACGCATCAGACTATGCATGGGGGGCTCACCTGGCAGGGAAGTGCATTCAGGGCAAATGGAGCCCAAATCAAATGCATCTACATATCAATCAAAAAGAAATGTTAACTGTACAGATTGCTCTGACAGCCTTCAAGGACTTCATTCATTCAGGACAACTAATGGTAAAGACGGACAACACCACGGTTATGTGGTACATAAACAAGCAGGGGGGTACACATTCTTACCCCCTCTGGAGACTAGCCATGGCATTGTCTAACACAGCCTTGAGCTACCAAGTGCACCTACAAGCTCAAGTCCTGCCAGGAAAATTAAATACACTGGCAGACGGACTAAGCAGAAACCTCATGGACCCACACGAGTGGAAACTGAAACCAAGGATTTTCAACATGTTGACAAGCGAATGGCAGAGCCCAGATATAGATATATTTGCCTCCCCCCAAAACAACCAGTTAGACAGATTTTGCACAAGACCTCCTCACAAAAAAGCCTAGAAAGTGGATGTTCTGTCCTTCAGCTGGAAAAACCTATCAGTCTATGCCTTTCCTCCCCTCTGCCTCTGCTCTCCAAAGTTCTACTAAAAATCAAACAGGACAAACCAAAAATTATTTTGATTGCTCCAGACTGGCCACGCCAACACTGGCACCCACTCCTGTGCAATGTGTCACTAATTCCTCCATGGCACCTGCCTCAGACACCTTCCTTACTGTCTCAGCAGGAGAACCAAATTCTGCACCCTCAGCTCCCAACATTGAACCTTGCAGCTTGGCTAATCACTTAAATTCACCTGTAGCATCCCTCAGCAAACCTGTGATGGATGTCATCTTGTAGGCGAGAAGACCCTAGTACTAGGAAATCTTATACTGACAAATGGAAAAGATTCTGTGCCTGGAAGCAATCTCAAGGGATGAGCACAGCAGCGCCCAATTTACCTCAGATTTTGCAATACTCAACTGAGATGCTTCACAAGGGCCTGTCTTTTTCCTCCATTAAAATCCACGCCTCAGCCATTTCAGCTCATTATAACACAGAACCTCCCCTCTTCTCTCATCCTCTGCTCAAGCAGTAGCTCATAGGGGCCAAAAACTTGAGACCACCGAGGAGAGCTCCAACCCCTGCCTGGGACCTTAACTTTGTATTGGAGAAACTCACTCTACCTCCTTTCAAGCCAGCTGCTACTGCAGACTTAAAATTTCTTTCCTGGAAAACCACCTTCCTTTTAGCAATCACTTCAGCTAGAAGGATATCTGAATTACAGGCCCTTATGGCAGTGGAGCCTTTCATCATCTTTCATGCGGACAGGGTATCACTCAGAACCAATCCATCCTTCATGCCCAAGGTGGTATCCAGTGTGGCTCTTAACCAGTCCATTCATTTGCCAACTTTCTTTCCCAATCCACAGAACAAAGGGGAACGGATTCTGCATTCATTGGATGTGCACAGAAAACTTAGATTCTACTTTGACAGGACTAAACCTCGAAGAAAATCTGAACAACTGCTGGTAGCATTTGCTGCAAAGGCAGAGGGGAAGGCTATTTCAAAACAAACCATTTTTATATGGATAAGCCATTGCATTCATTTCTGCTATAAGCACCATGGAAAACCTATCCCCCAGGGGATCAGATCTCATTCCACCAGGGCTGCATCTACTTCTGCAGCCTTTCTCAGAGGTGTTCCTACCAGGGATATTCTAGAATCTGCTACCTGGAGTTCAGTTCATACTTTCACCAAGCATTATCATTTACCAATTTTCTCTAAATCCAGAGCTGGCTTTGCCACTGCTGTCTTGCAGGGCCTTTTAGCTGGTCCTAATGCTGTATAAATCCATCCTCCCAACCATAGCTTTGGGAATCTACCCAAATGTAATGGCTGCAACATTGAAACACGAAGAACATAGTACAGTTGTGTGCACTTAACATAAATGTAGATGTTCGAGTGTTTTCACTGTTGCAGTCCTGGTTACCCTCCCTCCAGCCCCCTGTTTTTCTCTTACTATACCTCTACTTTCTTTTACTATGCTTAAAAGCCTTTTTGGTGTATTTGCTTTTGGTTGGAGGTATATTTTTGTGTTTTTAATTTTATTTTGCTCCCCATTTGGGGGGCACCTGACATCTGGGGCAAGAAAAACTGATGTAATGGCATTGGCTGCATGTTTTATACCCCTGACGACCTGACGTCATGGAAGAAGGGACAGCAACCGACGCAGGACCCAAGACTTTGTTAATCAGGCAGATTGAGGGCAGCCTGCCAGCAGATTACCCAAATGTAATGACTGCAACAGTGAATTCAATTGAACATCTACATTTATGGTAAGTGTACATAACTGTACTTTTCCCACCCTCCATTCCTCCTTTTTTCCTATGGCACAGACTACATATTTTTATTTTTTGTATGACATGTGTCCAGGGTGTTTCCTTCCTGGGGTAGCCTTCTTTTGGGGGCTCCTGACAGTTAAGGCAAGAAAAACTGAGGAAATTGCATCGGCTGCCTTCCTTTATACCTGACATTCTGACATCAGTTTTACAACCGACGGCAGCCGACGTCATATACCAAGGACTCTGGTATTCGGGCCAACTGAGGGCTACCGGTAGCCGGATAACCCATATGTGAGGACTGCAACAGTGAATACACTCGAACATCTACATTTATGGTAAGTGTACACAACTGTATTTTCCTCTGTCTTCTAGGCCTCATGGCAGCCATGATCCCTATGCTACGTCTACCCAGGCTGCACATGAGGAAGTCCCAGTGATACCTAAAAAATGTCTGGTCACAACACAGCCACCCCATGGACTTTCAGGCACCCTTCTTACCCTGCCTGAAGACAGAGTTGAGGTGGTGGGTCCAGCAAATACAGCAGAACCCAGGCCTACCTCTGCATCCCTCCAACCCAATACAATGCATGCACACAGATGTCTCTGATCTAGGAAGGGAAGAAACTGTAAATGGCCTCAAGGTGCAGGCCCAATGGCCCTCCCTCCATAAAAACATATCAACATAAGGGCTCCATCTAGCCCTACAAACCTTCCTCCCTATTATGCAGCCAGGCCCCCTCCAAATCTCAACAGACAATACAACTGTGATGTGGTGCATTAACAGACAGGGGGGGCCAGGTCTTACCTACTCTACAGGCTAGCAATGCAGGCATGGGTGCGAGCCTGTCAGCACATCACTCTGCAGGCAGTCTATATTCCAACACAGGACAACCACCAGGCAGATGGCTTCAGCAGATTCTTCTCTCTGCATCACAAGTGGATGTTGCACAGAGATGTGTTCTTAGACATTGTCCACCAGTGGGGCACACCACAAATAGATCTGTTTGCCTCCCCCCAGAACAGACAATTGCAGCTTTTCTGCTCCAGAGATCCCTCCCCACTAACCTGGAGATTGGATGCCTTCTCCATCTCATGGAAGAGACGGTTCCTTTATAGGTTCATAGGTGTGTACTATGCTAATGGCCCTGGAGCCTTTACAAGCTTAGCCCATAGAAGTGTCCTGGCATCGTGCCTTCCGATGTTAGTTCCCAGTGCCTCTATCAAGTAGATCCACTGGAATGATCCCCGGGGTGAACTTTCTATTACCCATCCACTCATCAAGATTTCTCTTGAAGAGGGATAGTGAGGTGCTCTGCTTGACATGTATGGGAGGTCTGTTCCAGAGCATGGGCAGTCTCTGGTTGAGGAACCTGTCCCTCCAGCATGTTCTGTTGATTGTGGTAATGAGGTTGAGGTCTTTGGAGCATGTGGTGCGGAAGGATTGGGATTTCTTTAGATGTAACATTTCTAGCAAAGCTGGGTCAGACATGGCTTTGTAAGTCAAGCAGAGATTGCCTCTAAGTAGGTGATATGAGACAGAGAATAGCTGGAGTCTTTTGAGTCTGTCCGTGTAGGATATGTGTTTAATGCCTAGGGTCCTCGTCATGAGGTACTTCTGTGGCCTCTCCAGCTGTTGCAGGTGTCTAGTGAGGTACATGCCAAATGAGGCATTATACTCGGTGATTGGTCTAATGAGGGAAGAGTAGAGAGAGAAGATAACCTCTTTCCTCCTGGATGCAAAACCCTTCGTAATGATATGTGCCACATAGAAGGACTTTCTGACCACAGTGACAATGTGGTGGTCGAAGGAGAGATTGCTGTCAACCTGCATCCCAGATCTCTTATAACGCCTTCAGTGTTCAGTGGGCTCCCATCGATATGATAATTAGTGGGAACTTTGTTTTTACCAAAGGGGATTGACAACACATTTTTTGGCATTAAGCTTAAGGCCATGGTTTTGACACCAGTCATTGGTCTCCGTTAGGCCTTCATGTAGGATGTCTACATCACTTGGGGAGTTAATAATGGCTCCCAGCTTGCAGTTGTCTGTGAACTTGTTCAGCCAAGTCCCTATGTGTTGGCCTGGACTTCTGAGTAGTAGATGCTGAACAGGGGAGGACCCAGGACTGATCCCTGTGGATCACCACTCATGATTGGTCGGCAGTCTGACTTGGAGTTCGCTACTTTCACACTGTGTGTTCTATTTGTGAAACAATTTGCAACCCACCTAGTGATATAGGGGTTGATGCCTAGTTTGGTGAGTTTATCAATAATTCCTGAGTGAGGAATGGTATCATAGGCCTTGGGCAGAGCGAGGTAGGCTTTAGGAACTGCCTTACCTTCATCCACAGCCCTGGTGACTGGCTCAAAGAAGTCAACCAGGTTGAGCAGGCATGATCTCCCTTTCACAAAGCCAAACTGCGTGGGATCCAGAGTTTGGAGAGTTTCTATATCTTTGTTAATCAGGTCCATGATGATGCGCTCCATAGCTTTACATATCAGACTTGTCAGGCTAATGGGGCGATAATTCCCAGGGTCTGTAGTCGTTCCCCCTTTATGGAGAGTGATGACTGTAGCAGCGCACCATTCGGTAGGGACAAAGCCTGAGGTGAGGCTGTGACTGAACAGGGCACACAGATGTGGTACAAGTTCGCTTTGTAGTTCATGTAGAACACAGCCGGGGATATTATCTGGTCCCATGGAAGCTGTATTCTTGGCCTTGGACAATGCAGCTTTAACCTGTGCTGCGATAATGCTGGGTGCCTGGCATTCTTCCGGTATTGTGATTGGTCCTTTAGGGAGGGAGAGTGGGGTAAAGTTGGCACTGAAACTGTTGGCCAGTATGTTGACAATATCTGTTGGCTCAGTATAGGAAGTACCATTGTGCAGTAACTCACAACAAGTCTGGGTATTGCTGTGGTTGTTCTTGATACAACTATAGAAGGCTTTGTGATTGTTTTTTGTTTCTGCCGCTATTCTGCCTTCATAGCTAGCTTTAGAGGATTTGATGAGGGATCTCAACTTTTTGTTGAAGCTAATAAGGGGGTTTTTCCAGTCTTGGGACTTCACCTTTTTCTTCCTTCTGTTGTAGAGTTTATTAATGGCTGGGAACCACCAGATTGGCTTCCATTTTTTGGAGGAGAACGTCTTGGTTCTGTAGGGGTATGGCTAGTTCCATGCATTTATATACATGTTCGTACAGTGCATTGGTGTATGATTCGGCAGTCAATGCAGCTATTTTCCATTGGCATGGGTGCCATGAAGTTAGCCACCTCTGTTTGTAGGAGTCCAAAGTCAGCTTTAAAGAAGTTTTTCAAGGTGATTACCTTTCCAGGGGGTGTGGGTGAGATGTGGATTTCCATGGTGATTAGTTTATGGTCAGATCTGACCAGGGAGGGATTGACTATTGGTGTAGAGCAATGGTCACCCATGTTAGTAATAACCAGATCAAGGATGTTGCTTCCTCTAGTGGTGGTGAAAATGAGCTGGTCCAGGGCATTGAATTGATGAATTCCAGGAAGCGTTGGGCCAGTATATTGGTGCTTGAGTAGTTTTTCCAGTTGATGGAGGGGTAGTTGAAGTCTCCTAGTATGACAGTGTTGGGTTGGACCTTGATAGATTCCAGGGTGCTTAGGAACATGGAGTGAGAGTCAAGGGACATGGTTGGGGACCTATAGCAGGCTATGACCTGGTTCGCCGTCTTACCCAATGTTAGTTGTACCTGATGTCTCTCAGATCCGTTATGCTGGGCTACTAGTCTGGAGGTATGCATATCCTTTGAGTATGGAGACACCACCACCTTTGGTGCTTCAGTCCATGTTTTGGGGCCTAAAGGTGTGGAATGAGTTATAGCCTGGCAGCGCAGGGGTGCTTTCTGCCGCTTTAAACCAGTTCTCTGTTACAACACAAATGTCAGTGTTCTCCATTTTGAGGAGTGCTTTGCACGAGTGCATCTTGGGATTTAGACTTCTAGCGTTGAGCAGCATGACCCTCAGATTGCATTTATTTATAGCTGTTACGGTGGTAATTTGGTCTTTGGAACACCGCCTAAAAAAGGCACAGTAGGCATGGCAAGAGCCTTAGCCAGTACCCGGAAACCCAGGGGTGACAGATGCAGGCCATCTCTGGCAAAGCATTGAGGTCTGTCAATCATGTCATCCCAAGCAGACAGATACTGGATCCCCTTAGAATGACATTAGTAACTTAGCCAATTGTTGAAGTCAATCATTTTTTGTTTGTAGTGTGGTATCATTCTGGGTGACGGTAGGATACTGCTCAGGGCTAATGTCATACCTGCCTGAGCCACATAATCTGAGAGCTCCACCATGCCTCTTTTCATGTAGTCCAAGGAGGTACATCTCAGGTCATTCACACCCACATGGACAATGACAGAGTCATACTTGTACTTGTTGTGGGGTGACCTTGAGTGCATGTTATGTCTCAGTTTGTGGCACCTGATAGCTCACTGTTACCTTCGTGAGTGGGACATCTGTGTGCCTCACTATTGAATCACTTGTGATTAGTGTATTAGGCAAGGTGTTTAGACTTAGGGGCTTAGGTTGAGGGGCACACTGTGGAGGTGAGCTGTGTGTCCTGAGGTTTGAGCTGTGTTGTGGTGGTCGAGTGCATTTCTGTCTTGGAGGTCTCTGCCTTCTCCTCTTCCCACTCATTTAGAAAGTCCTTCTAAAAATCCAGAGGGACAAGCCAAGAATCTTGCTGGTGACTCCCGGTTGGCCAAGGCAGCATTGGTTCCCCCTTCTTCAATCTCTTGCCAAGGGCAATCACCACAAGTTGGCTCACAAAGGATCTCTCATTCATCCACACCTGGAAATGCTCTGTTTAACCCTCTGGGTGATAAACTCTTGCTTCCCTTCAGACACCAGTACTCGGAGGATATGCTATCTATCCTGCAAGAGGCCAGGAAACCCACTACCAGGAAGTTCTGTGTTTCCAAATGGAAAATGTTCTCCAAATGGTGTCTCCAAAGGCAAAGGGACCCCTTCCAGGTGGATGTTCCACTAGTCCTAGCCTGTGTGTGTGAGATCATGAAATCAGAGCTTTCATATTCTCTAGTGCTGGTCCACTTATCTGCCATTTCTGCCTGCTTACCTTTAAATCCACCTCTTCTTTCCAGGTTGGATGTCAGACTATTCTTGAAAGGGGTTCTCCACATTAGGGTCCCAAAGAAACCTGTTCCACCACATTGGGACCTAAACTACATACTAGAGAAACTCACTATTGCACCCTTTGAACCAGCTAGCTCTGCTTCTCTGCAGATGTGCACATGGAAAACCGTCCTATTAGTAGCCTTTACTTCAGCCAGGAGGGTTTCCGAATTACAAGCACTCATGGCATCTCCACCCTACACAGTCTTTCACAAAGAAAGGATGACCTTTCGCACTAGTCCCTACTTCATGCCCAAAGTAGTCAATGAGCTGACCCTCAATCAGTCTGTTCATTTACCCACCTTCTTTCCCTGTCCTGTGATTGACAGTGAGAGAGTACTCCATTCCCTTGATGTCCACAGGCAATTAAAGTTCTATTTGGACAAAACCAAAGCCATTAGAAAGTCCAATCAGCTCTTTTTGTCCTTCCACCCTAGGGCCCTGGGTATGGCTGTATCCAAACAAACTTTATCCTCCTGGATACGAAAGACTGTTTCCTTCAGCTACTCTTTCTATGGCAAAGACTTGCCTTACAAAGTTAAGCCACATTCTACAAGAGCCATGGCCTCTTCTGGAACCTTCCACATAGGCCTGGACACAGCCGCCATTCTTGAGGCAGCCACGTGATCCTCTGTACATACCTTTACCAAGCATTGCAAATTGGAACATGTCTCCAGAGCCAGGGCAGGATTTACAAAGGCAATCCTGCATGGATTCTTGGAAACTGCTACTTCTTTCACCACCCTTCCCTCTTCTTGAGCTCTGGCACTCTTCTGTAGTAAGAATACTGCAACATAGGAATAGAAGGACATAGATTAGTTGTGTAAAATCTGACCATAACCATAGATGTCCTTCTCTTCCATGTTGCAGTATTTCTTCCCACCCACCTAACCCCCTTCTTTACATTTAGCCTGACTAGAGGGCATTTTTCTTGTACTCCTTACACTGTTGTCTGACTGGGCAGTCATTTCTGAGATCTGTGTGTACAGATGTCACATTTAAGGCCCATGGTTTTATGGCCCTGCATGTCAAGTCCCATGCACCTGGTATCAACTAGGCTTAAGCTTTTGCATAGGAGCCATACGTTCGGGTCACCTGAGTGGAGGATCCCACAGTAAGCATACTGCAACATGAAAGAGAAGGACATCTATGGTTATGGTAAGATTCTTTCCACCTCCCCCAGTAGCAGTGGTGACTGCGGATGCCTCTACCCTCGGTTGGGGATGCATTGCAGTGGGATGATGGCCAAAGGTTTATGGACTGCCAGCATGGACAGTAATTCACATTAGTGTCCTGGTGATGAGGGCACTACTCTTGTGCTGCAGGAACTTCAGAACTGCCTTTGTCTGGGAGTGATTTCTGTATAAACAGACAAATCAGTAGGTTGGTACATCAGCAAGGAAGGATAAATTAGGATGTTATGTAGTCCAATCTCGCCTACATTCTTACCCGCCATACTTTAGCTCGAAGTCTTTCTGTTGGCTGGGCTAAGATGGTATCCCATGCTGCATGGCTCTCTATCCCCAGATCTCATTTGGAGCTCGTATAGCTCGGACGTGGTCTCGCTGTTGGCTGTGGCTAAGTACCTTTTCTTCTTTATAGCAGAGAAGTTTTTTGCAAAAAAAAGCTATTTTCATAGCTATTTGTGTGTGTTTCTTGAACTGTGTTGTAGAAAAGTTGTTTTTTCTTATAGCGTGTTCTTGTGGTATCCCACTAGCTGTTTCCAACTGGCTAGGTCCGTTTCAGTTAGAGGACCTAGTCTGTCCCCTTGCTTTCCTTGTGTGATAACTTTTTCCCTTGGGCTAAAACCGTTTAAATTAAAGGAATTAGTCTTCCCCTTTGTACTTGTGTCTTGGACCGTTTTAGTTAGAGGTCTTTGTGGTGTACTGTTTGTTTGTCCTGTTCCCGCGCTTGTGGCTGTTTGACCGTTGGTCTAGTTTTTGAGTAGTTACTCGGTGTCTGTGGTAACTATGTCTAAAGATACTAAGGAGCATAAGCCCTCGGGCTTTAAGAAGTGCACCAAGTGTAGTTATAAGATGTCCATCACTGATGGACACTCTATGTGTACTGTCTGGGAA
Source organism: Protopterus annectens (assembly GCF_019279795.1). Taxonomy (NCBI): domain Eukaryota; kingdom Metazoa; phylum Chordata; order Ceratodontiformes; family Protopteridae; genus Protopterus; species Protopterus annectens. Next base: position 746,853,068 of record NC_056737.1, on the reverse strand, counting down.
CGATTCACCTCCAGGAATCGTGTAGTTTTTGTCATGCTTTTAGCCCGCGTGTTCTTCAGGAAAGGAAGAACAAATTGATTTTGAAGGGACTTCTGAAACCCTCCTTCGAGGAGGGTTTGGAGGGTGCTACCAGCTTTAAGTCTTCTCCATCAAAAGCTAAATCTTCCAAGGCTAAAAAGCGATCCCCGGCTCCATCAGTATCATTGGAGCCACCGGAGAAAACAACAAAATCTTCGAAGACATCCTCGGCTCCATTGTCCTCGGTGCCACAGGAAGTGTCAGTGGTTATGGAACCTGCTTCGGCTCCAGTTTTCTTGGAGCCTGTTCGGAGCCGGTCGCCTAGCTTTAGGCCGGTATCTCCTCCTCGCAGGTCTCCTTCAGAGAGGAGGTCTCGATCTCCTTCCCTATCCTCCAAATCCTCCAGGACCTTATCAGATGTGGACGTCAATAGAGTGGTCCAGAGACTTCTTCAGTCACCGGTACTGGCAAAATTGTTTTCAGCTCCGACCCAGTTGGCTCTGGAGCCGGTCCCTCTACCTACATTGATACTTCCTCCTCCGAGCGCATCTTAGCATTCGGAGCTGGAGTGCTCGGCTCTGTGTGATGTCCCTAGGTCGGTTCCGACAGCCCCTCCTGGCTTATCAGTTCTGACGTCAGCTCCGACCCTCTCGGCGCCGTCCACAGGGTTCAGGACTCAGGATTCATCGGTCAGACCCAAGGGAGAGGCTTCGGGACATCTCTCGGCTCCTAGTCTCCCTCTCGGTGCTTCAGCACGGGGAAGCCTGACTCCTGTCTCGGCTTCAGAGGCTGGTCGATCTTCGGACCCTGGAGGACCAGCTTTCGAGGCCATGCGGAGCACGCTGGCCAGGTCGTCAGCGTCATCATACGGTTCAGTCATTCTGTCCCCTCAGAGGTCTCTGATCACCCTCTGTCTCTTGACAGCGGAGCCCCAAGGCCTCAGGGTACCCCTACGAGTGATCCCCATATTTCTGAGGGCCCCTCAGAGTTTTTGTCTGAGGAGCCACCCAGAAAGAGAACGTGCAAAGGAAGCTCATAAACTCCCAAGATGAGTCTCTCACGTCAGACACCGACCTCGAGGAATCGGAGGGGTCCCCTAAGTCATCCTCTGAGGATGTTTCTTTCTCTGACATCCTAGAGATTTTGAAGCAAAGAGGTTACAGGCCATCCAAAGCCCCCTCCGAAGAGGAGTCGGTGTTCCTGAAGGCCTTTGGTGCTCAGCCCTCCGCCTCCTGAGTGTCTCCACCCTTCGATGAGCTTCTGGATCTGGTTTGTTGAAGGGTGTAGGAAACCCCTGGCTCTGTGGAACCTGTCCCCAGGAGACCCAATACATTTTTGTCTGCCCCTCCTGATAAGGAATTTCTATCCAAGGGAGTCCCTGTGGATGCCATGGTGGTGGCAGCGGCCACCAAGAAGGAATTAGCTGAGACTTCTTCCTCCGTCCATCCCCTAACAAGGAGTCTAGGACTATGGACCGGTACGGGAAGCGTACGTTTTCTTCAGTGGCCTTTACTTTGCGGTCACTGAATTACTTATCACACTTTACATGGCTCCAGAGAGATCTTCTAAAGGAGCTTGGAGATACTCTAACGGGTAATGTTTCTGACGCGGTGGCTCAGAAGGTCAACGCTTAGATGTCTACCCTCAATTCTATTGCAAACTCCTCCATGAGGCTGATCTCTCATGCAGCCGTGGGAGCGAGTAGGGCAGCAAGTTCAGGAGTCGCTCTTAGGAGACATGCCTGAATGCACCTTTGTCATTTCACAGAGGCCTTCAAGTCTACATTCACCACCCTGTTTGATGGTTCCTCTTTCTGCGGAACCAAGGTGAAAGACACTCTCACTAGGTGCGAGCAAGAGGGAAAACCTCTGTCTGCTGTAGGAGTCCATTTTTCCCTTCCCTCTAGGCCTTATCCCAAGGCCCAGAGGGGTGGAAAGATGTGGTTCAAGAAATCACAGAGGTTTCTTTCCTGATTCACAAGGTGAGCCCCCCTCCAGAGGCAGGGGAGGAATGGTTATTCAGGTAGATGCCGCCCTACGGGCAGAGGAGGCCCTCGCAACTCGGGAGACTGCAATTCCTTTCATGGTTCTCCCTACCGCCGCTCCTGATGGGAGGCCTGACTGTGCGTTTCCAGAGCCAGTCGGGGTCGAATCTCACTATACCGGAGGCCTGGCAAGATATCACCCAGGACCAATGGGTTCTACGAATAATTTCCGGAGGATATGTCATTCCATTCTCGTCAACTCCCCCTCCAATCAAGAAAATCCCGGATGTTCCACACAGTCAAAGGGATTCCGCAGCCTCAAAAGTTTTAAAGCTGCTAGGAAAAGGAGCCATCCAACATTTCCCCTCAGACCAGATCGGATTAGGGACTTACTCCAGATTCTTTTTGGTGCCAAAAAGGACAGGGGACCTGAGACCCATTTTGGATCTCAGCCGATTGAACACCCATGTGCAAAAGTCCAAGTTCCGAATAGTCAAGTTGCAATCTATTCTCCCATTGTTGGGAAACGAAGTGTGGATGTGCTCCATTGACCTCAAGGATGCTTACTACCACATAAAGATGGACAGGGCATCCAGAAGTCACCTACGCTTCCGTCTGAGAGCCAGTCATTTTCAGTTTCGAGCCCTGCCCTTTGGTCACACCACAGCCCCCAGGGTGTTTACCAAATGCATAGCAGTGGTGACTGCTCACTTGAGACATCAGGGATTCCAAGTGTTTCCATACCTGGACGACTGGCTCCTTACGGCCACCACCAGGCATCTGCTACTTCAGACCAGAGACGCTACTGTCAACCTATGTCAACAGTTGGGCATCACCTTGAACTGGGAAAAATCTGCCTTGTTGCCCTCGCAGCATGTCACATTTATAGGTGCCGAATTAGACACCATCCTTATGCGGGCATTTCTACCAAAGGAAAGAATCAGAGTCCTACAACAACAGGTTTATGCCTTGCTCCCTCTGAGAAGAGTGAAGGCAAGATTGGTCCTCCAATTGTTGAGGACGATGGCTGCTACAATTATGTTAGTCCCCCTGGCAAGGTTACATATGAGGCTCCTTCAGTGGCTACTCTTCGCCCAGTGGTCTCTTCAATGTCTTCCACTTTCTCACCCTATTCCACTCACAGACAGGTGCAAACAGGATCTCAGTTGGTGGCTTCACACCGACAACCTCAATGCGGGAAAGCCCTTCGTTCCTTCGCCTCCAGTTGCCATGGTGACCATGGATGCCTCCCAGATGGGATGGGAAGGGAATCATCTAGGCAGGACAGTCCAAGGCACGTGGCAAGAGCACGAGATGCATCTGCATATTAATGTCTTGGAGATGAGAGCAGTGCTACTAGCGTTACAAGCACTTCAGAGCTTTCTTCCTCTTGGGACTATTGCAATCTACTCAGACAATATGTCGGTGGTATGGTATCTGAACAAACAGGGAGGAACCAAGTAGTACCCCCTTTGCAGAGAGGCCATGCAAGTGTGGCAGTGGGCAGCGTCTTCCCAACGTTTTCTGGTAGCAACGCACATTCCGGGGAAGTCCAATGTGATCGCAGACAGGCTAAGCAGAGCTATTCTGATGCCTCACAAGTGGTCCCTGAACTGTCATGTTGCGGAACAGATTTTCCGCAGGTGGGGTCAGCCTTGCTGCAACCTTTTTGCCAGCCCCCTCAATGCCAAATGCAGCAGCTACTTCATCCTTATTCCCCCTCAGGGGGAGTTACCCAGGGACGCTCTAGTCCACGATTGCCCCCCCCCCCCCCCCCCGGGTCCACTATATGCCTTCCCTCCAGTTCCTTTGCCGTCAAAGGTTATTCAGAAAGCACAATCCTTGGGAAGCAAAATTATTCTGATTGCTCCACACTGGCCTCATCAAATTTGGTTCCCCTTTCTCCATCCCTATCTCATGGATGCTCCTTGGATTCTGGACCCACAATCAGACTTACTGACTCACATGTCAGGGAAGTTCCATCCCTCTCTTCAGACCCTCCGGTTGACAGCTTGGCTACTCCACTTCTGTCATTAGTTAGGCTTCACCAATTTTCGCCGGAGTTGGTTTATATTCTATCATCCTCTCATAAGCCTTCAACCAGGAAGATTTATTACAGCAAATGGAAGAGATTTTCCATCTGGGCACATAACCAAAAAGATTGACCCTTACACAGCTCCAATCTCGTCAGTATTGGAGTTCATGTCTATGCTTTTCAACCAGGGATCAGCTGCTGCAACCATTAAAGTCCAGTTGGCGGCGATTTCTACCTTTCATGTCACAGACGAACCTAGTCTAATGGCACATAGACTCTGTAAGGCTTTCCTGAAGGGCATTTTGTTGCTTCGTCCTCCTGTCTCTGAACGTGTTATGCCTTGGGACTTAAACTTTGTTCTACAGGGTCTTACTTCAACCCCCCTTTGAGCCTGCAGCCACTTGTGATTTAGAATTCTTAACTTGGAAGACTGTCTTTTTGGTAGCCATCACGTCAGCCAAGCTTTATCAATCAAACCACCTTATTTGATTTTTCATAAGGACAGGGTTTCTCTCAGACTGAATCCTTCCTTTCTTCCCAAAGTAGCATCAGTTAGTAACCTTAACCAATCCATTGAATTACCAGTGTTTTTTCCTCAGTTCTCGAACAAGGCAGAATTCAAATTTCATCAGTTGGATGTGCACAGACAATTACGATTTTATTTGCACAGAACGAAGGACCTCAGAAAATCTGATCAGTTGTTTGTTTCATTTTCGGAAAACAGAATTGGGTCTCCTGTTTCCAAAGTCACATTGTCCAGGTGGATTTCCAGTTGTATTTCTTTCATTTATACTTCAGGGGGAAGAGATTTACTGTTCCGAGTGAAGGCTCACTCTACCCGGTCTGTATCTACATCTACAGCTTTTCAGGCCAGATTGTCTATGGATGATATTTGTGCTGTGGCTACTTGGGCATCTCCTCACACCTTTGTTACTCATTACAAGTTAGATGTGGTATCTAGGGGCAGGTCTTTCTTTGGTTCTACAGTGCTCAGGAGTATTTTCCACTGAGCCTCCCAGGATTTAGGTGCTGGGGATGCTGTCCCACGGGTAAGAATGTAGGCAAGATTGGACTACATAACATCAAAACGTTATGTACTCACCATAACGTTCGATGTATGTAGTCCATCTCACCTCACATTCTTACTTACCCCCCACCTTCCCCCATCCTGGAGGATCTGGAGGTTAGGACTGGTTTCAGAGTTCCCTTCATTCTTGGTTTGTTCTTCCTTCCTTAGGTGTTGTTATGCATAGAGAGTGAGTCCTGGTGCTCTCAGCAAACTAGATCTGGGGATAGAGAGCAGTGCAGCATGGGATACCATCTTAGCCCAGCCAATAGAAAGACTCTGAGCTAAAGTATGGCCGAGTCGGAGCCGACATTCGGCTCCGAACCCACGGTTAAAAATGTGAGGCGAGATGGACTACATATATTGAACGTTATGGTGAGTACATAACTTCTTGTTCTACCTGACATGTCTGGAAACAACAAGGTTTTGACAGTGGGTGATAGTTTTGCACCTCTTTTTTATAGCAGCATACATTCTGGGAGCTGTGTTGTCTTGTTTACCGGCTCTACAGATCTCTTCTAATGCTTCATGAGTGGTCCCTTACTCCATCAATAGCAAAGCAAATCATCAATCATTGATACTTTCCCTGCTGCAACTGTTTTGCCTCCCGGTAGAGCACTAAATCCTGCAGATGTCCTATTTCCATGTTGCAGTATTCATAACATAAGGGATTCCTTGCCTAGTCAACCCAAATGTCCAGCCAGTATACCAAAGGCTTAAACTGCTGCTAGGTATGTGCGATATTGCACATATAATGCAGCTGATGTAGGCCATAAAAGTGACGTGTACCCATACCATCCTCAGAACTTCTCTGCCACCAGTCCGAGCACCAGCTTCTACCGTTCGTCTGATTGCCAAAGTTTTTTCTTCATTCAGATAAGTGCCACATTGGGGAAAATTTATTTGTGTACTTGCTACTGCATGTTTGTTTGAGGTTAATGTCATCCAAGAAGGGCAAGTGCCATTGTGGAAGACAGATTTCACACAAAGACAATCTTGATCAGTGTCTTTTCTGCCTGGAGTCTGCTCACGACTACAAGGCTGGCACCATTTGTCAGGCATTCGTTCCTAAGATGCTCTTCTTTCGTTGTCTTTTGGCCCTTAATGTCTACCTTTAATATCTATGTAGAGAACCAGAGATTAAAGAGATTAGCACTCGCTATGGAAGATGCCTCAGGTCTGTCGGGTGAGCCTCCGAAGAAGGTGAAAAAGGTAAGGCCTGAATATTCGGCTGTGTCTCTGATCCGGGACATCCCTCTCAAGGACAGTGAAGGCCTAGAGGTCTGTACAGTGCCTGGTCCTTCTCTCTAAGTGGGAACTAATTTAGAAGCGGCTAGGGAGAGTTCCTTAAGCACATCTGCAGAGGCTTCGCAGATGTCAATTTTGGATGGTAGGGGGAACCACGGCTCCCTCCTTTAGACATACCTCACAGTACCTCTCCTGGCTTAATGACTGAGGACTTGCCTATGTCGATGTTGGAGTCTAGGCCTATGTCAGCCCAACCTTCCCAGCCTAGGACAGATCCTCCACTTTAGAAGAAACAGAAACATGTTTGTCTAGCACATGATCCTTCCCCAGATTGGCAAGCCTTCTCACAGGGAATCTTGAATGCCATTTTGGAACTCAGGCCTTCCTCTGTACAGCTACCTACTCCTGTATCATTTAAACCCCTTTACATAGGAGTGCTACTATTGAACAAGAGGTCTCTGAAAAATATACTTTGTCTTCAGATGAGTCCCTGGCCTACTCTGCACAGATTGACTCCCCTCTGAGTTAAGCTTCCACTAAGGTTGACTACAATGGTGTGGACTCCCCTGAGGAGGATATTTCCTTTGGTGAAAGTGTAAGATAAGGGATTTTTTTTAAGTGGGAAAGCTTTCAGGTTTTAGAAGTACAAAAGAGGTATTTTGACCTCTTGCAAACGGACTCTCCTTCCTGTTCTGCTTTCCCACCCATGTTTCCAGCCTTTCAGGATGTCTTTCTTTCAGCATTCAAAAGCCTTTACTCTCAATCTCCTGTGCCCAAAAAGCCAAACAAGTTTTATAAACTCCCTGAGGGACAGTAAGTTTCTGTTCAGATGCCATCCTGCAGATCCAGCTGTGATTTCAGTCTCTGCAGATAAAGCTTCTAGATTGCTGCCTTCTGCTACCCTTTTGCCCTCTGATCTTCTTCTTTCGGCTGCTCCCATTAGGGGTCACCACAGCAGATCAACTGTTTCCATTTCTTCCTGTCCTCTGCATCTTGCTCTGTCACACCAACCACCTGCATGTCCTCTCTCACCACATCCATAAACCTTATCTTAGGCCTTCCTCTTTTCCTGTTACCTGGCAGTAAAATGATGGAGAGGCTTGCGAAAAAGGTCTACATCTCTTCTATTCTGTGTTTTAGGGCCATTAATTATCAGACATGTCCAAGTATGTACTGGCCCTACTTTCTCAGGCTTCTAAATTGCTGACAGATCTTACAGATTCTGCATCCAAATCACAACTCTCTTCCCTCATGACACTTTCTTCTGAAGTTACCAGACACTCCATTAAATGCAGTTGTGATGCAGCAGAGATCTCTGCAAGATCAGCAACGTCTGGATCTGTCCTCAGGAGGTAGTCCTGGCTGAGACTGCAGCCTTTGCCTGAGGATTTCAATGCAAAAATAATGGACACACCCCTGGAAAATTCTGCCCTTTTTGATGCTAATACTGCTGTCACCCTCAAAACCCTCCAAGAGAAAGGGAAAGAACTTTAGGAACTGAAACATTTCCTTGTCTCTCCAGTTCCAAAGCATAACAGAGATTATCCTTCCAAGCCTAATTTTATAAGAAAAAAGACCCGAGTTTCTTCTCAACCTCACAAGAAGGGTACACACATGCAGAATCCACCTAGGTCTCAGCCATCTTCTGGCCAAAAGATATCCTTTCCAGACAAGCCAGGTAGTCTGTGGCTATCTGGCCACACACTCAAAAATCTATCTTTCCCAGTGCCTTTCTCATTCCCTTTCAACCTGGACAAGCATTACCACAGACAAATCGGTCCTGGTCATAGTCCAAAATGGTTACTTCATGATTTGGAAATCCGTATCTCCCTTCATAGGCATCCCGCAACCCCCAAGGGACCAGATCCAATCTCTTTCAACAGGTGATTCAAGACTTGATCTCACAGGGACCATACAGGAAGTTCCCTCTATGGAAAGAGGAAAAGGCTTTTATTCCAGAATGTTCTTCATCCCCAGGAAAGATGGTCTTTGGAGACCAATTTTAGACTTGTTCCAGCTCAGTCTTTTCCTACACTTTCCCAACTTCAGGATGCTCACACCACAAACTTTCTTTCCTTTCTTGCTCATTAAGGCTTTCCTGGTTTCCCTAGACATGAAGGATGCATACCTTCATATTCTCACTCACCCTCTATTCAGGAAGTTCTTACAGTTTTCTATTGCTTCCTCTTATTTTCAGTTCTGTGCTTTGCCCTTTGTACTCTAATTGGCTTCAAGGGTATTCGCAAAGTGTTTGGCTCCTGGCATTGCCCTCTGCAGACTACAGGGAATTCATATCTACCCTTACCTGGATGACCTGCTTATTCAAGCAAAACATCCAGATAATCCTGTACCAGAACCTTCAAACCACCATCTCCTTGCTCCTAAGCCTAGGATTCATTATCAGCTATGACAAGTCTTCACTAACCCATTCTCAGGATCAGGTTTTCCTGTTCTGTAGGTTAAGGACAGGCCTTATGATGGCCTTTATGCCTTTGCAAAAAATGCAGTCTGTGCTGACTTTCTTCCAGCAATTGCTTCCTCTCACCTCAGTGACAGCCAGTGACTTTCTCAGGATGCTGTGGTTCATGGCTTTTGTTATACCAATGCTGTCCCTAGCCAGACTTCACATGCAAAAGTTCCAGTGGTAACTGAAAACACTCTGGTCTCAGCATGCTCACCCTCTCAAGTTTTTCCTTTCACTTCTACCATGCCTGAAGAAGGAAATGCTTTGGTGGATTCAACAAATATCTCAGAATCCAGGACTTCCCCTTCAGCCACCACAGCCTATTCAGGAGATGTTTACAGATGCCTTAGACTTAAAGGTCCAAGGCCTGTGTTCTCCTTCGATATGAAAACAGCTCATCAGTGTCAAAGAGATGAGGGCTCTGATTTTGGCCCTTCAAGCTTTCCATTCAACTCTTCAACCAGGTCCCTTGAAACTGTTCATAGACAGCACCACAGTTCTTTGGTATGTGAACAAACAGTGGGGGACAAAGTCTTACCTACTCTGCAAGTTAACACTCCAAGCTTGGGAGGTCACATTGTCAGCAGTTTACATTCCCTCAGCTCAAAATGTTCTAGCAGACACACTGAGCAGGTCCATGACACAAGCCTACAAATGCATGACCCACAGGGATATGTTTCTGGACATTCTCCACTGGTGGGGTACACCTCAAATAGATCTTTTTGCCTCCCCTCTGATCAGACAACTTCCAAAATTTTGTGCCAGAGTCCCACACCCTCTGGTATGGAAGGTGGATGCCTTTTCATTCTCATGAAAGTAGATGTTTCTCTATGCGTTCTCCCCTTCCCACTTATTCAGAACGTCCTGCTGAAGATTCAGCGAGACAACCCAAAAATCTTGCTGGCGACCCCCTTTTGGCCAAGACAGCATTGGTTCCCTCTTATTCTGCAGTTAGCTAAGGGCAGTCAACACAAGTTACCTCACAGGGTGGATCTTCTCACACAAGACAAGGGATCTCTTATTCGCCCACATTTAGCAACACTGAATGTAACACTGTGGGTGATAGCCTTCTGATTCCTTTCAGACACCTTTTCTCTGAGGTTGTGCTTCTAGTCCTGCAGGAGGCCAGGAAACCCAGTACCAGGAGATACTGTTTGTCCAAACGGAAGAGGTTCTCCATCTGGTGTCGTAACAAGCGACTTGATCCATTTTCAGTGGAAATTCCCCGAGCCTGTCTTATTTGTGTTCATAGGCTCATAGGATGATACTAGGCCATTGGCTCGGAGGCGCTAAGGCTAGATTGGCTTATTCTTCAGTTAAAGCCCACTTATCAGCCATTTCTGCATGTCTGCCTTTATCTCATCCTTTAGCTTCTAAACTAGAAGTTAAGCTTTTCTTAAAAGGCATCCTGCACACTAGACCTTCCAGGAAACCTGTTCCTCCTCCCTGGGATTTGAATTTTTTCCTGGAAGAACTGACTCAGACACCCTTTGAACCTGCAGCTTCTGCTTCCTTAACATTTTGCACATGGAAAACTGTTTTACTGGTAGCCATCGTTTCTCCTATGAGAGTTTCTGAATGTTGAGCTTTAATGGCTTCACAACCCTTTCTAGTTTTCCACAAGGATAGGGTGTCTCTTTGTACCAATCCTTCTTTCATGCCTAAAGTGGTTACTGACTTGTCCCTTAACCAGTCTACTCACTTACCTACCTTTTTCTCTTCCCCTCAAAACTTGAGTGAAAAGGTGCTCCACACCTTAGATGTACATAGATAACTCAGATTTTACCTGAGTAAGACCAAATCCATTAGAAAGACTGAGCAATTGTTTGTTTCTTTTTGTCACGAGGCACTGGGTAAACCTGTCTCTAAGTAGATGATCTCTAAGGCCATTTCTTTCTGCTACCTGTCTCGGGGAAAACTCTCTCTTCCTCAGTTAAGGCCCATTCCACTAAGGCTGTAGCCCCCTCTGGGCCTTTTTGCAAGGGTCTGAACACTGCCTCTATCCTGGGAGCAGCTACTTGGTCCTCTGTCTACACCTTCACAAAACACTACAAGTTGGACTCCATCTCCAGATCCAGAGCAGGTTTTGCCAGGGCAATTCTGCATGGTTTTATGGGGACTTCCTGTGCTTCAACCTCATGAGCTTTGGTACTCTGCCTCATGTTATGAATACTGTATCATGGGAATAGAAGGCCATAGAATAGTTGTGTAAAATCTTATCATAACCATAGATGTCCTTCTCTTCCATGTTGCAGTATTCTGCCCCACCCACCTTCTCCCTTGGTTCATGTTTTTCTTTGGATGATATTTGGTTTAAATCTCATCCTTGGACTGATGTTCTGACTAGGGCATTCATATCTGAGGATGGTATGTGCAGATGTCACTTTTATGGCCTACGTCGGCTGCATCTTATGTGAAACGTCACACGTACCTAGCAGTACCTTAGGTCGCCTTGGTGAGGAATCCTTCATGTTATGAATACTGAAATGATCCAGTTGAATACTTCAGTGCAGCATTTATAAATATTCTTAACGCTTTAGCCCCATAGCATACAAAAAGATTTAAAAACAGCTGTGCCTCATTGCTCACCAACCAATGCAAACTCCTTATGAAAGACAGAGACAAATGCGGATTAACTGACAAAAGAATACAAATGAAAAAATTGTCAACTGTTCAGACAGCTAAGAAACAATACAGATAAAAAGCCTTATTATACTCAGATGCAAGATAGCAGTAAAAGCAACCCTAAAATGTTATGGTCCTCCATATTCTCTCACATCAGCCCAGGTACAAAAAAAGAATCCCAGTCCATTCCCAGATATTCCCCATCTTCAAACAGCTACCTATTTCAGTACAAACTTCATAGAATGCATAGCTAACTTAAACTCAAACTCACCTAACACACCGCTTTCCACACAGCCAAGTTCCCCTACCTTAAGACTCTAGCACATTTCCTTCACAAAACTCACCTGTCTGCATCCTCTCCCATACAAATGCAGACAACTCTACCCACTTTGCCTTTCAGCCAGTTTCTATAACTCATAAAAAGTTTTTTATGTAAACTAAAATCGTGTTCCTCCTCAGCCGAAAATCTTCCCCTAGAATACCTAAATCTAGCTGCAGATGCAATAGCATACCCAGTCTGCATTCTTATTAATAGATTGGTAACAGAATCCTGTGTCCTTAACTTGTGGAAAATAGCACACATTAACCCCTTACATAAAGGAGGTAATTCCACTGATGTTACAAATATCCATCCCATAGCCATCCTGTATCCCCTTCTGAAATCCTTGAAAGACATATTCATCAGCAATTTCTCCAGTCTCTCTTACAAAATAAGCTAATCACCAATATACAACATAGATTTCAGTCAAACCACAGTACCTCTACTGCATTACTATCATTTACAGATGCTGTCAGTAAAGCTCGCAACTCTAATAAACTTATATCTGCAGTATTTCTAGATCTATCAAACGTCTTTGACATGATTGTGACGACCGTGCCCTGGCCCAGCAATCAAGGAGCCTCAATCCTCACCACTAACACCAGGGAGGGCTTCTCATGTAGGAGGAAAGGATAACAAATACACACAGTAAAGTACAATTTCCCTTAAGTGCACACACACAGATCACAGTCACTCTGGGGCTGGTTGCTCCCTTGCTCTCCAGTTACCCAATAAGACTCCCCACTGGCACAGCTGTAGGGTCCAGATCTCGGCCTAGCTGACATGCTAACCTCCAGTACCCTCTCTGTCCCACCAGGATTCACCCTACCCACACCACTGCAAACCACAAGTAAGGATATCTTATCCCAAGCACTGTGAACCACAAATGTGAGGATATCTTATCCCAACCACTGCCACCACAAATGTGAGGATATTGTGATGACCATGCCCTGGCCCAGCAATTAAGGAGCCTCAATCCTCACCACTAACACCAGGGAGGGCTTCTCATGTAAGAGGAAAGGATAACAAATACACACAGTAAAGTACAATTTCCCTTAAGTGCACACACACAGATCACAGTCAGTCTGGGGCTGGTTGCTCCCTTGCTCTTCAGGTCCCCAATAAGACTCCCCACTGGCACAGCTATAGGGTCCAGATCTCAGCCTAGCTGGCAAGCTAACCTCCATTACCCTCTCTGTCCCACCAGTGCTTCATGTCCCTGCCCAGGTAGCTGACACACCACACACACTTTGAGATAAGTATTTATACAACTTCACAGACACTCCTGGGAAAGGCTGACACAGATTCTCCAGCTGTGCCCCTTTACCCAGACTATACGGTAGTAATTTCTGCCACTACCAGCTAATACTTATCAGCTACCCAAAGACTCTTAAAAGGGTGTCCAATTATTACTCTGCAATGTTATTATCCAATTGGTAATGTGACTATTCAGTCTAAGGCTTATTAGGGTGGCTTATTACAATAAACTCTATAAATATGCAATGTACTCTAGAGCTTACTTATCTCTACACAAACCAGCCACAGGTAAATGTTTTTAAAATACTTAATAATAAATAATTAAAACACGACAATACTACACACCACAGTGATATCTAAGAGTTCAAAGATCACACAGAAACTTAAAACAGTACAGTAGGAAAGTTCTGATGTAACATAAACACACTTGTCTAACTTTCTTCTAAGTTCCTATCTATTACTACAACAAAACATATTTCTAAGACACTACTTACATAACACAACAGGCAGAGTGCTGATAAGTTAGATATCAAGATCAAAATGATCACAGTCTCTTTCTCTGAGCAATAGTTTTTAAACTCACTAGCAAACATCTTTGCTAGGCCCTCCCAGATTACATCATTTTGGCACTTAGGTTTTCCCAGTATACACATTACATCATTTTGACACTTAGTCTGGAGTTCCCAGGCCAACAAACTGCATTATTTAGCAATCTAACACCTGCTCAGGAAACTACAACAATAAAAGACATTTCACATGTACACTCTAGCAATTATTCCTTAAGTTATGACAGTAGAAAGAATGTGTTCAGTCAGCCGCTTCGGCACCACTATTTAGATAATTTTACTTCAAAGAACATTTGAAATGCTTGGCTTAGTTTTCCTTACAGCAGATGGCAATGTTGCAACAATCTTGAAGTTCACATTTTACAGTGTTTTCTTTCATTTAAGTACACAAGCCTGTCTTTTACATTTATATATACAAATGATAGAATTATGTATCAAATTCTATTTGAGTAGGGTGGCAGCCTTCGGCCATCTTCCCCCAATCTTTACAGTGGTCTCTCAAAGTAAAGTCCTCAATCAGCTTTCCACCCTGCGTCTAGCATCTTCATCTATTCGGTGGTTCTTCTAGCTACCTTGCCAACAGGCAGTAAGCTGTAAAATGGCAAGGATCCATCTCCACATACCTTCCCACTTCCATAGGAGTCCCACAAGGCTCCATCCTTTGCCCTTTACTATTTAGGTTCATAGGTTCATACTAGGCTATCTGCCCTGGGGCAATTATAAGCCTAGCCCGATTCTGTATGGCTTACGCCACCCCTTGATTTGAGTATACTGTGCCCTTTTTTAAGGTTTAGTTTACTGTGCCTCTGTCTAATAGTGACACGGGAGTAATCCCTGGGACAAACCTACGATCCCCCATCCACTTATCGAGATTCTTCTTGAAGAGATTCAGTGAGGTGCTCTGCCTCACATGAACTGGAATTCTATTCCAGAGCGAAGGGAGCCTCTGGGTTATGAACCTGTCCCTCCAGCAAGTTCTATTTATTTCTGTGCTGAGGTTCAAGTCCCTCGAGCGTGTGGCTCTAAGGGATTTAGATTTACTGAGGTGGAGCATGTCCATTAATTCTGGATTTGACATAGCTTTGTATGTCAGGCATAGATCGCCTCGAAGTAGGCGGTATGCAACTGAGTAGAGCTGGAGTTTTTTTAACTGAGCAGTATATGGCATCTGTTTGAGACCCTTGATCCTCTTGGTGAGATACTTTTGGGGTCTTTCTAATTGCTGCAGGTGTCGGGTAAGGTACATCCCAAAAGGGGCATTGTATTCTATGATGGACCTGATGAGGGATGAATAAAGGGGCACGACTACCTCTCTTGATCTAGATGTGAAACCCTTCGTGATGAGGTGGGCTATGTAAAAGGTCTTTCTAACCACTTTGGCAATGTGGTTTTCAAAGGAGAGATTGCTATCAACTTGGGTCCCCAGGTCCCTAATAACTTTCTCTGTACTTAATGGGTTTCCGCCTATGTGGTAATTTGTGGGCACATTGTTTTTGCCAAAGGGTATGACTATACATTTTTTGGCATTTAGCTTTAAACCATGGCGCTGGCACCAGTTATCTGTCTCTTTGAGACCTTTTTGAAGGATGTTTTATTTTATTTATTGATGATTTAATATTTTTATCAATAAGCTACATTTATCTTCTTGTGAAGGCACCTTGGTTCAGTATGCAGATGACTCTACCATCATTTGCGATTCAAACACCTTAACTCTCCTCCACAAAATCACTCAACAAGCTGTCATCTCCTTTGAAACCTGGCTTACAGTGGTACAACTCCTATTAAGAAAACCCATCAAAAGCTAGACATGTTATACAAAAACAGTCATTTTCTGGGCACACCCACAAAAATGACTCTAGCCAATATCTATCTTCTGCCTTCCTTACTCTATGGAGCACCAATTCTAACTAATTTACAGTACTCCTTAAAAAACTAAATTGAAAGCTGCTGCAACAAAATTGCCAAGTTTGCTACTAATTCATCCTCCTTTACGCATCACTGTAAAGCTTTGCGTACCCTTAACTGGGTGAAACTTCCCCTTCATTTTATTTTATTTTATTTTTTTATTTTACATTTGTTGACCGGGCTAGTCTAGCCGGATATATGTCCATTTTCAGTAGAGGCCCGGGGAGAAAAGCTCCACACAGTTTAAACAATGTTAACATAAACAACAAAATAGAAGAGAAAAAAAAACATATTTATACATTTTATACATTTACTAACAGGGAGTCTGTCACTTATGAGTACATAATGAAGGTAACATATAATTTTAATAGGCTTAGAATAGTTAATAAGAAGGTACATTTATGTGTTGCTAAAGAGTATTAGTTGCAGGAAAGAAGTTAGTAAAAGTGTTGATATAGATAATAGAGGAAGATAATGAAAATATATGGAGGGGTTGTTAGGTAAAGTGTGTAGTAGTGATATGAGTCAGTTTAAAAGATGTAGTACTAGTATGGAGTGTGAGGAGAGGACGCATGGTAGTATCTAGAAAAAAAAATAGAAATAAAGAATTATGGATAAGATAAGTTAGTGAAAGAGTAGGTTCAGAGATGAGAAATTTTAGATGAGTAAGTCAACAGTAGATAGGTTGGTCAGTCTGGTTTAGAACAGGGGACATCCAGTGTGTTTTAGGTGGAGTTTAAGCCTATTTTTAAATAGAGTAATTGAGGGAATTGTGGTCAGTTCAGATGGAAGTTGATTCCATGTTTTTCCAATGGAAACAGAAAATAGAGAGTCTCCTGCTCTATTGTTTGATTTGTTGATGTGTATAAGAGATTTTTGTGATGATCTTAGGGATTTAAGGTTTACATAGGGGTGGATAAGATTTGTTAGGATGGGTGTTCTTTCAGGTCGATACAGAATTTTGTGGATGATGGTAAGTTGATTATATTTCAGATGCTGCTGAAGTTCAAGCCATCCAAGGAGCTTAAGATTAATACAGTGATGAGTTCTGTAAGGGCTGCCTGTGGCAAATCTGGCTATGTTATTAAATGAGTTTTCTAGTTTTTTAAGGTTATTTTTTGACAGATTGGTAAATATGGGTGAAGCATAAAGAAGGGTGGACATAAGGTGAGTGAGGGCAATGGTAATTCTAGTTGTAGGAGTAAGGAAGGATTTGATCCTAAAGAGAGAGCCTATTTTTTTATTGGTAGTTTTCAGAATGTTGTTGATATGGGCCTCAAAGTGTAGGTTATTATCTATGGTGATACCTAGCAGTTTGGTAGTTTGATCTTGGGTTATTAGTGTACCGTCACGAGATGATAGAGAGAAGTCTATAGGTGGAGATTTACTGGTAGGTGTGAAAAGGAGAAGTTTGTTTTTTTTGGGGTTTAGTAAGAGGCAGCGTTTTGTAAACCATAGTTCTACAGAGTTAAATGTGTCTTGAGATAGGGAGTGAAGATGAGATACAGATGATGCAGTGCATATTAGTGTAGAGTCATCTGCGTATTGGATGCATGTGGCTTGGGGAATTACTTGGTGTAGATCATTAATGAATAGAGAACAGAAGAGGGCCCAGTATGGAGCCTTGAGGAGCTCCAATGTTAACTGGTAGCTGAGTAGAGAGAGTGTTTTTCCATAGCACAGCTTGATGTCTGTTATTTAAGTAGGAATGGAACCATTTAATGGCGAGTGTGTTGAGAGATAGAGATTTAAGAATGTTAATGAGAATAGTGTGATTTACCATGTCGAAAGCTTTGGATAGGTCTATGAAAAGAGCAGAGGAGAGCATGTTAAGGTTCCGGTTGTTATTTATGCTGTCAATAAAGGAGAGGAGGGCAGTAGTAGTGCTATGGGAGGGTCGGAAGCCATGTTGGGTGTTGGAAAGTAAGTTGTTATGGAGAAGGTGGTCTAGCAATTGCCTATGTATACATCTTTCTATGATCTTAGATAGAGGGGATAGTAGGGCTATGGGACGATAGTTAGAGAATTCAGTGGAGTCTCCTCCTTTGTGTAGGGGAATAATGTGAGAGACTTTCCAGAGTTTAGGGATATATCCTTCAGTGATGGTTCTATTAATGAGGATGGAGATGGGGTATGCAATAGATTTGGCTGCTATCTGTAGATATTCAGATGGTAGTTGGTCAGCAGAAGGAGTACATGGTTTCAGTTTTTGGAGAAGGGTGAGAATAAATGATGTGGGGGCAGGTTGGAAGAGAAAAGCTGGAGGTGTGTTATAGTTAGAAATGGATATTATGTCGTGGGGAGAGAGTTGACAAGCAAGATCTTGAATTGCTTTGACAAAGAAAGTATTGAAGGTGTTTGCAGTTTGTTCGGGATTGTCTTTGTCAGTGCCTTGAGGGTTAGGTGTGAGTGATTGACTTGGGTGTAATAGTTGATTAATACTTGACCAGAATTTTTGCGGTTTATTATGGTGGGTATGTTGAAATTGTAAATAGTAGTTTTTTTTGTCAGTCACTGTGGCTTTTTTTGTCTCATTTCTCAGTTGTTTAAAGTTTTGGATGTCAGTATGGTTTTTAGTTAAGCGTGATTTATTCCAGCATTTATTTCTGAGATGGATTTTTTGTTTGGTTTCCCTAGTAAGCCATGGAGCAGCTTTAGTTCTAATTCTAATAGAGCGGGTAGGAGCATGACGGTTGAGTATGTCAAGAAAATTATTATTGAAGTAATCAACAGCTTCATCAAGGGAAAGGTGTTTTAGTGGGGACCAATTACATGTTTTCAGTTCAGTAAGGAATAATTCTGAGTTAAAGTTTTTCTTGGTTCTAATGTCCCTATATATGGGTTGAAAGGGTGGGTTGGTCTTTAGTCGGATGATGTAGGTTAGGGAGTGGTCGCTTATGTCGTCAGGGAGGGTTCCGGTTTCATAATTTTGTGGTTGACTATTAATAAGTATCCAATCTAAGGTGCTTTCTTTTTTGGTATGTTTATTCAGTCTAGTAGGGGAGGGAGGTAATAGTTTGGGTGAACCCGTGGAGATTAATATGGTTTGTGGGGCATTTATTATTGCAAGAGTTCCAGTCTATATTAAAGTCACCTAGGATTATGGTTTCTTGGGGGAGGTTTAGAGATAACCAGGAAAGTATGTTTTCTATGGTAGTGATGTTGTTTCCTGGGGGAACATAGATAGTAATAATATAGATAGATTTAGCTGGGTTTAGTTGAAATTTGGTAATAAGTATTTCAGCATTAGGGTCTTGGGGAGGTTTAAGTTTAAAGTTGGTTATTTCAAGGCCAGATTTGAATAGTACAGCTACTCCACCAACTTTCTTTTTAACACGGTCCAGGCGTATGATGTTATAACCAGGTGGTAAAATTTCATTATCTTTTGTTGCTGGTTTTAGCCAGGTTTCTGTTAGACATATGATATCAAATGAGTAGAGTTCCAATAGAGCATGGAGTTGTGTTATTTTATTGTTAATGCTTCGTGTGTTAAGGTGAGCTATTAAGAATGAGTTTGGAGATTTTATGAGTGGGTGAGAGTTAGAAGGGTTTGGGTTGTTGAGTAGTATGGTATTTGTGGTGTTTGGGCCTGGATTTGGGTGAATGTCTCCGTCTTTTAAAGATTGGAGTATTGTTAGATATAATTTCTTTGTGAGTTTGCAAATAAGTGGTGGATATCTTTTGAGGTTAGGGGAGTTGTATCTAATGTGGATTGTTCTATGGTATTTAGGTGATAGATGTTTGGGTATGGAAGTGATGTTGAAGTGGTCAGTGTGAGAAGTGTGTTGAATAGAGGTAGTACATTTAGTAGGATTTAATAAGTTTGTGTATATAGGGTGCTCATAGGAGGTTAATGAGTAGATGAGAGTTAGAGGAGGTAGAAGTATGAGTAAGAATAACATTTGTAAGTAGATTAAGGTGTACTGTTTATTTAAAGTCATGGTATTGAAAAAAGAAAGAAGAAAAAGTAAAAGACAAGAATGAAGGTTAAGTTATTGTTTTTATTTTTTGTTGTTTTGGCGAGAAAAGTGTGAGAATAGTGTGATGGAAGTGGGACTATGAGTGGTGGAAATTAGGGAGGGGGTGTGGTTTGTGAGGTATAAGGTTAGGACCCCTGGGGGTGGGTGGGAATTGGGGGTAGGGTGGGGAGCGGAGTGAGCCCATAGGGCGAACGGAGCGGGTTAGAGCAAGTAAAGAAGATCTCCTGGAGTCAATCAGAAAAGCTACCGATTGTGCAGGAGTTCTGGGTAGTTCCAGGTGAGTGTAAAGTAGCTGTAGTGGTATAGTATAACGTAACACAGAAATAGTAGAGAGGGAAAAGGGAATAGAGTACAATGAGGGGGGAGTAATGAAAAGGAGGATGAAGAGTGGATAAGATAGACACTAAAGAGGGATAGTATATTAATGGAGAGGAAGGAGAAAAGAAAATGCAAGTTAGGGAAGCCACCTGGTGGACAACAGCTTGAGTATCAGAGAGATTGGCTAGGTAGAAAGAGAGAAAAAGAGGTGAGTCAATTGGTGGAACCACGGGGATAAAGGTTATGGAAGAGAGAAAAAAAAGATAAGATGGTGAGAGTTGGAACTGGCTGCTGGGAACCTGGCTCAGGAGGGCAGCTTTATCATACACTCTTGGTGTTAAGTAATACAGAACGTTATATCCACAGTTATATCAAGGGGTCAAACGTACTTTCTCTAGTTCTTCAGCAAGGTGGGATGTATGGCACAGGACAAGTAGTCTGGGTGCAGTTGAGATGGAAGTCTTAAGAGACAGGCAAGTTGGTTCCCAAAATCCTAGGTCAGTGAGGAGGTTAAGAGCTGTAAGGTCAGAGAATTAAAGGGTTAAATTAGGTGAGATGGTAAGCAAAGCAATTTAGGTGTTAGTGTCACAGTTAAGGAAAAAGCAGACTGTTATAATGTTCAAATAAACACCTCTAACACATACTGGTCCTTATAGGGACCATTCTAAACAAGAATTCAACAGTAGCCAGTTCTAACAATCCACTGGCAAGGTTTAGTGTGGATTGTTACATGTATCAACCAATTATTACAGAAAGAAATGTTTAACAAAAGTAGACAGCCCACATAATATAAATGCATTACAGTTAGGCCAGGTATTCCTGCTGGGTTACTCAGACAAATATCATAGACAGCAATTGGTGTATCTTGACGGGATGATGACAAAATGTAATACAGAAATAAACAAGACAGATCAGCAGGTGTGCACGTACTTTAAATCCAGTGTAAGTTCCTCAAAGAGTCGCATTACACAGCCAGCTCACACTACTGGAGCTAAACAGCATTCAAAAGGTTATAAAGCATGCCAGCTAGCAATGCCTTCTCCGCAATTAGAGTGTAAGCGGTAGCTGTACAGAACAAGTGAAACGCTAGGCGAAACTGCCTTGATATTAAAAAATGAAAGCGACTTAGCAGAACAAGTGAAACGCTAGGCGAAACTGCCTTGGTATTAAAAATGAAAGCGACTTAGCAGCTATACACGTTAGTAATAACGCCAGCTTAATGCAGCTTCCCACAAATTAAAGCGTATATTATACAGTTATAATAGGTCAAGTTACATTAAGCGACAGCTGTATAGATTGAATAAACGCTGGCCGAAACTGCCTTTATATGAAAACTAAAAGTGAATCAGCAGCTATCCACATTATTAATAACGCCAACATAATACACCTACCCACAATTTAAAGCATAATGGAGGTAGGATAATGTAAGAATGTTCGCAAGCTGATAAAGCCGGAGAATAATTTAAAGTTGTAGCAATGTGACTTTTAAAATTGAAACAATGTATAAACCCATAGAAGCCTTGCCTTTGCCCCCAAGAAAGTGAAATGGGAGTGTTACTGATCAAGGAAGACGCCAGCTAATCATTAATCTCTACAATGTGAAAACAAGACCTGCATTTAAACATATTAAAGTAAACGCTAGCTAAGTGCCTTCCGTATTATTTCAAGTAATGTTAGCTAACCCGGTACAGATGTACGCTAGGTCTCTAGGTATCTTTCTCCAGTAAGCTAGAAGCCTTCACTGCTACAGGCAATAAAATGGTAGCTAACCTTATACAGATGTACACAAGGTACATTAAGTATATATCACACTTAACAGCAAGGAGTTACATTCATCTTATAACAGTACATAAAATCATACACAAACCATTAGCCTGCCCAGCAGCTCTTACCCCTTTAATCAGTATGTATTTTCCAAAAAGAACTCTCCAATCAGAAGACAAACAACTTCTCACCGTAAATAAACTGAATGAATCCCCAGGACAAAGCCTATACTCATACTCAGTAGCGAAAAATGGAACTCCTTACCTCTAACTATCAGAACTATTTCTAAGCTACCCACCTTTAAATGCTCCCTAAAAGAATATCTTACAAAATATTGGACCTGGTCCTGTGCCATTCCTGTCTGAACTTACTTACTATACCTCACTTACCCCCTTCAACCTAGTTCACGCTTCACAATCCTCTCCAACCTCTTAGTCCACTCTTTTTTGTTTTCCCCACTACCTTTCTTATTTAATTCATCTCTGCAGACTTTTCCTCTACTTCTTTCCTCCCTAGTGACCTACGCTACCTGAATACACCCTAGCCTGCAGTCTTTTTATAATCTCCTTCTCACCATCCTTCTTCTTTCTGTAACCATAATATGAAGACCTCTATCATACTAATAGGTTCATAGGTATATACTAGGCTAATGGCCCTGGAGCCTTTGCAAGCTTAGCCCATAGGATTACCCTGGCATTGTGCCACCTTAGTTCCTAGTGCCTCTGTCTAATAGAGCCACTGGAGTGATCCCCGGCGTGAATTTTCTGTTTCCCACCCACTCATCAAGATTTCTCTTGAAGAGGGCCAGTGAGGTGCTCTGCTTGACATGTATGGGAAGTCTATTCCATAGCATGAGCAGTCTCTGGGTTATGAACCTGTCCCTCCAGCATGTTCTGTTGATTGTGGTAATGAGGTTATGGTCTCTGGAGTGTGTGGTGCGGAGGGATTGGGATTTCTTTAGATGCAGTATTTCTAACAGAGCTGGGTCAGACATGGCTTTGTAAGTCAAGCAGAGATCGCCTCTAAGTAGGCGATAAGAGACAGAGAATAGTTGGAGTTTTTTGAGTCTGTCCATATAGGGCAAGTGTTTAAGGCCTAGGATCCTCTTTGTGAGGTACTTTTGTGGCCTCTCCAGTTGCAGGTGTCTAGTGAGGTACATGCCAAATGGGGCATTGTACTCGATTGGCCTAATGAGGGAAGAGTAGAGGGAGACAATGACCTCTTTCTTCCTGGATGCAAAACCCTTTGTAATGAGACTTTCTGACCACAGTGGCAATGTGGTGGTCAAAAGAGAGGTTGCTGTCAACCTCTGTTCCCAGATTTGTTATAATGCCTTCTGTATTCAGTGGACTATAATTAGTGTGTTAATTCAAAGAAACTGGGTTTTTCCCAAAGGGGGGATAAAGACATATTATTGGCATTGAGCTTAAGGCCATGGTTCTGACACCAGTCATTGGTCTCATTGAGGCCTTTCTGCAGGATGGTCAACATCACTTGGGGAGTTTATAATAGCTCCCAGCTTGCAATCATCTGCAAACTGTGTCAGCCAGAGTCCCTTCGTGTTGACCTGGACTTCAGAGAAGTAGATACCAAACAGGAGAGGACCCAGGATTGAACTGTGTGGGACTCCACTCATGACTGGTCGGCAGTCTGACTTGGAGTCAGTTACTTTCACACTATGGGTTCTATCTGTGAGCCAGTTTTCAACCCACCTAGTGATATAGGGGTTGATGCCTAGCTTAGTAAGTTTTTCTATGATTCCTGAGTGGGGAATGGTATCAAAGGCCTTGGCCAGATCAAGGTAGGCTGTATGAACCACCTTACCTTCATCCACATCTCTGGTGACTGACCCAAATAAGTCGACCAAGTTGAGCAGGCATGATCTACCCTTCACAAAACCAAATTGTGTAGGATCCAGACTTTGGAGATTCCTTACATCCTTGTTTATAAGGTCCATGATGATGCGTTCCATAGCTTTGCGTATCAGACTCGTCGGGCTAATGGGGTGATAGTTCCCAGGGTCTGTAGCCGTGCCTCCTTTGCGGAGAGGGATGACTGTAGCAGTGCGCCATTCGGTAGGGACAAAGCCTGAGGTGAGGGTGTGATTGAACAGGGCACACTGGTGAGGTGCCAGTTCACTCTGTAGTTCATGTAGAACACAGCCAGGGATACTCTCAGGTCCCATAGAAGCTGTATTTGTGGCCTTGGACAGTGCTGTTTTAACTTGTGCAGCAGTAATACTGGATGCCTGACAATCTACTGGTATTGTGATTGGTCCTTTGGGGGGGGGGGGGTAAAGTTAGCACTGAATCTGTCCGCCAGTATATTTGCAATATGTTTTGGCTCGATATAGTAGGTACCATTGTCCAGTAGCTCAGAGCAAATCTGGGTATTACCATGGACATTCTTTACATAACTATAGAAGGCCTTGTGGTTGCCTTTACTATCTGCTGCAATTCTGTTTTCATAGCTAGTTTTAGAGGATTTGATGAGGGATCTCAACCTTTTGTTGAGACTGATAAGGGAGTTTTTCCAGTCTTGGGACTTCACCATATTCTGCATCAGTTTCTTCCTTCTGTTGTAGAGTTTGTTTATAGCACTGGAACACCAGATTGGCTTCCTTTTTTTGAGGAGAGCGTCTTAGTTCTTTTGGGTATGGCGAGATGTATGCATTTGTGTACGTGTTCATACAGTGCATTGGTGTATGATTTGGTGGTCATGCAACTATTCTCCATTTACATGGGTGCCGTGAAGTTAGCCGCTTCTGTTTTTAGGAGCCCAAAGTTAGCTTTGGAGAAGTTTTTTTATGGTGGTTACCTTTGTTGGGGGGGGGGGGATGTGGATTTCCAAGGTGATTAGCTTGTGATCGGATCTAACCAGGGAGGAGTTGACTATTGGTGTAGAGCAATGGTCACCCATGTTAGTAATGACCAGGTCAAGGATGTTGCTACCTCTAGTGGGGGAAAGAATGAGCTGGTCCTGGGCATTGGAATTCATGAATTCCAGAAAGCGTTGGGCAAGTGTATTGGTACATGAATAGTTTTCCAAGTTAATGGAGGGGTAGTTGAAGTCACCTAGTATGAGAGTGTTAGGTTGGACCCTAATATTCTCCAGGGTTCTTAGGAATGTGGAGTGTGAATCTTGGGACATGGTTGGGAACCTATAGCAGGCTACGACCTGAATCGCTGTCTTACCCAATGTTAGTTGCACCTGAAGTATCACAGATGTGTTATGTTGGGCTAGCAGTCTGGAGGTGTGGACATCCTTTATGAATATGGAAACACCACTGCACTTGCAGTGCACTAACTTGCCCCAGGGTTCTCAACTTAGCCTTTGATATAAACAGAACTTACTGGGGAGACAGATACATCCCCCAACAACTGACACTCCTCTGTAATAGGCTCCCACTGCATATGAATCAGTGCTCTTCAATGACCCTGTTCAAGCGCAACCTTGACTATTGGTTGGGTGATTGTAAAGTCACCTCTGGGGTGGGACCTATGTCCCTCATGGACAGGGTCATTTGCTGATACTCACAAAATCTCTCTGCTAACAACAACCATCCCGCTATGCTCAATAAGGGTACTTGTGTTTTTACACACCTAGGCATCTAAACATTCTAAATACCATACGGCCATTAGGCTAGTAACCTCCTATATACATATGAAGCTATGAGCCTATGCAGGTCTACCACCGTTTTGTCTCCCACATGGCCTGCTTGATGTTATCTACTTTAAGTTCACCTGCAGTCTTTTAAAAGTCAGACTTCTGCTGTAGAGCTTGCGTAATGTACTGAGTTCTGTAGTCTGTGTACTTAGATATGTAAGGGTTCTGTTCTCACTGCAGTCAACTATGTGTGTGTGTGTGTCTAGTCAGAAGAGCAGAAGTGTATATCCTACAGTTACCACTCCAATCCCATAGATTGACAGTATTTTGATGCTTTCATGTAGGCCTTCCAACTTCTTCTCTCCTGCATGCACTGCTGATGTCATTCATTATAAGTTGGCCTGTAGCCATGTGAAAGTCAGACATGTGCAGTGGTGCTTGCATAAAGTAAGTACTGTGTTCTGTAGTCTGTGTACTTAAATAGGTAGGGGTTTTATTCTCACAGCAGTCAAGTGTGTGATTGTGTGTGTTTTTGCACTTACTTGACAGTAGAGAGAGCATTTTACAACAGCAATGTAGAGCAATGTTTTTACCATCTTCCTCTCAAAAAATTCTGCTGATTTGCGGATGTGCACTATACACATCAGGGCAGGGACAGAGATGTCCTGCAGTCCAGGCACAAGTCATCTCATCCTTTTTCAATACAGATTTCGGGAACAAGGCTTTCAGTATATGGTTGTCTAATGGTTAAAGTGTTTGCCTTACAAACACAGGGTGCAGGGTTTGAGTCTCACAAGGGATAATTGACTAGGCTTAAAATGGCTCGCAAGGGCAGTTAGCCTAGTACTAATCTATGAACCTGTTAATGTATGTCATGGCATGGTTTGTAGAACCTGTATTTTCTTGGTGTGGATACCCCTATGGTCTGTCTAGCTCATGCACGCATCTGGTGATGTACATGCAAAAGGAAGCACTATACCGTATTGGTGTTCAGATGAGGTTTGAGTACAGTGCTGTTAAATCCTCAGATCTGGATACAGTGGCCTGACTTCAGGTGTATGATGTGCCATTTCTGTACCACTGTGGACACTTGGTCGAAGTTCAGATTGCTATCTACGTGCATTTCCATATCTTTCACCACTGCTTTCAACATGGAGGGACTGTTGTCAATGTTGTATTTACCAGGAAATTCCACTTTGCATAGGGCACAAATCCTGACATATTCTGTATTTATTAGTAGACCATGTGTCTTTGGCACCAATCATTTGCGTGTGTTAGCCCCTCTTGTACTATATTAACGCCACTGGTGGACTCATTGATTGCAACCAATATGCATGAATCAGCAAACTTGGTAAGTTACAGGTCATATTTGTAGCCTGGACTGTTAAGAAATACATTCCAAACAGTATAGGGTCCAGCACAGATCCTTGGGGTACACCAGTGGTGACAGCTGCAATGGTAGAGTTGATTCACTAACTTTCACAGTGTCTGGTCTGTCAGTGAGGACATTGGTTAACCATCTAGTGACGTAAGTGTTAATCTCCAGCTGGTAGAGTTTGTCAGTGATAAGTAGGGGGATTGTGTCCAAACCCTAGGACAGATCAGGATAGGCAGTATGCACTGTGTTATTTTCATGCAGGCCTGTCACACAGAAACAATGGGCTGTGACAACATCACAGATTGCCTATAGAGTGACTCAGAACATGCGCCTACCTGACACGGTGTGATACACACTTCAGATGGACTGTGTTCCCGTAGAAGGGTGTACATCGACATGCATCCATCTGAGTGGGCTGGGGACAGCAGCTGATGCATGCATGTATAGATGCATCTCGACTCTCCTGATCTGTGTGGTAGACCAACATGTCATCATGGGCCCGTTCTAAATAGAAACTAGTAATATCCCTGCTGTGTGAGACAGACGTGTGAGTTTTGGATGCTACATCTATGTCTGTTACATCTGTCAGATGTCCTCAAAGAGCATCATCCTGTGGAACTTGAAAAGGCCAAGGCAGTCAACAAGAAGTCCTCAATGAGGTATTTACTCTACAGTGACAGATGTGGCCACCAATACCTGTATCTCCAAGTGGGTAGAACAGTGGATGTTCTTCGTGTTTCACTGTTGCAGTCATCACATTTGGGTTATCTGCTTGCAGTAGCCCTCAGTCAGCCTGATTATCAAAGTCTTGGGTCCTGCGTCGGTTGCTGTCTCATCTTTTGTGACGTCAGGTAGTCAGGGGTATAAAGCATGCAGCTGACGTCATTAAATCAGTCTTTCTTGCCGTGCGGTGCACGAAGCAGAAGCAGTTCGCAAGTGCCAGTCGGCCGTCTCCTGAAATTTTCGTTTTCGAGTTTCAGAACCCCTAGTCTTCAACTAAAGCTAAGTATCCCATTGGGGAAACTTTTTCTTGCCCTAAACCGATGTCAGTAAAAGTCAATAATTGTATTTCTTGTGGAAAGCAAATACCTCATAAAGATTTTCATTCGCACTGTATTCCTTGCCTAGGCCCTGACCACAACGTACCTCGCTGTCGGTTTTGTGCCTTATTTAAGCAACAAACTATTCGTCGTAGGTATATTTACGCTTCTAAATATTTTGGTACTCGGTACAATTATCCAGATATGTTTCGGTAAGCCATCCGACTACCGACATTTCGAAAAAACGCAAAGATAAAGACAGAGACAGGCAGTCTAGGTCCAAAGCTGCCAACGATGCTTCTCCTAAGCCAGTCGCCAGTTCGCTGGTACTCAGTGAGACGCTTTCGCAGCCCCCTGATAACTGCTACTTCAGATTTGTAGGCCTCTGCTGAGACCCATTCTGAGTCCGGTATGCCGCGAGATGCTTCAGCTGTGGAACCTGCGTATGTCTCTACCTTGGATGGGTCCGGAGGCGCTGTGGAGGCACCGACTTCTGAGGGTGTATTCAGGCCTACTGACTTGCATATTAAACCAACTTCATCTTCTACTTCAAGGCCTAAAACCCGAACCATGCCTAGAAAACCAACACCCAGACCGCATGGTCAGGCCTCTATGCCTAAAAAACAAATGATAAGAATGGCTGAAGACCTCATTACTTTAATCAGGGGAAGCCAACCTTCCCCCTCTAAGAGACCTAGGACTGAATTTGCTTATGATACTTCTGACAAGGATTCTGAAATTTCTGTTTCCTCTGATGACCAGGATTCACCCTTATCTACCTATGAGGATTCTGATGCAGAGGACTCCACCCCCCCCCCGAAACATATCTGGATAATTGTACCGAGTACCAAAATATTTAGAAGCGTAAATATACCTACGACAAATAGTTTGTTGCTTAAATAAGGCACAAAACCGACAGCGAGGTACGTTGTGGTCAGGGCCTAGGCAAGGAATACAGTACGAATGAAAATCTTTATGAGGTATTTGCTTTCCACAAGAAATACAATTATTGACTTTTACTGACATCGGTTTAGGGCAAGAAAAAGTTTCCCCAATGGGATACTTAGCTTTAGTTGAAGACTAGGGTTCTGAAACTCGAAAACGAAAATTTCAGGAGACGGCCGACTGGCACTTGCGAACTGCTTCTGCTTCGTGCACCGCACGGCAAGAAAGACTGATTTAATGGCGTCAGCTGCATGCTTTATACTCCTGACTACCTGACGTCACGGAAGATGAGACAGCAATCGACGCAGGACCCAAGACTTTGATAATCAGGCCAACTGAGGGCTACTGCAAGCAGATAATCCAAATGTGATGACTGCAACAGTGAATACACTCAAACATATGCATTTATGGTAAGTGTTCACAACTGTACTATCACATATGTGGCATCTATATTTGTAGAAATGTGTAAATTGACCTATATCTCGTGTCCATTGATCAATTGTGTACATCAGGGCTGTTTTCTAGGCCCTTCCTGTCCATGATTGAAATCAGAGATGCCAGGTATGACATACAAATCCTGTGTCTCAACAGCTGTCTGGAGAACTACAGATTGTGGACAGTCTTTGAATCCAGCTGTGATATTGGTATAATATAGACATTGTCAACACACATCAGAGATTGCTGCCACGGCCATAACAACACATGAGATGAAAAAAATATTAGGATTTGTTTTGTTATGCAAACAAATGCACAAACTAAGGATCATGTAGACATCACACCCTATCAGCAGACCAGTTGTTATGTGGCCTGTGGCCTGGGATATATGGTATGTGGAATGTCTACCAGCATGTGTCCATGGTGGTGAGTACTCCCTTGTATATAACACAACTATGAGAATGTGTAGGACAGCCACATGACAGGCCATAATACCTTTGTAGTTTGCAACCTTCACCACACCAATACTAAGTACAATGCACCCTTCCTTATGTCCCTCCATACACATTTTCCAGTGATGTGTAATTGAACTATACCCCCTTTGTCACTGTGAGCTGTCACACATCTATTTGTACATACCCTAGGTATTAGTTTTGTTGCATAAATGTTACTGTCTGATGGCACGGAACCCCAATCAAGATGTAATACCACATGTATGTCTGATAGCTGTTTCGGTGATGCACTCTTGACATGCATAGCTGTTTAATGATTTTGATTGCATGGTTTACATTCATGACAGTGCAGATTGTGCCATGCATATATATATATATATATCTGCCATGCTCACCAGTCAACTAGCCTGTAGTGAACATGTCAAGTGTCTCCTCACACCTCTTGCATATGTTAGTGTCAAGAGAGTGTACTTAATTGCACTCCTAGATTGCTGACATGCCCTAATAGTTGTACAAGTGTGTTGGTGCAGAACCATTTATGCTCACTCAGAAACACATATGTTGTGTCAAAGACATGGGTATTAATTATGTTTTATTCTGATATTGCCCGTGATTGTGCATGATGGTTTTACTGTTGGCCATGAGCCTGTATCTATGTCCTACATGTTGGAAGCTTCTGCTGACAATACAGGCATACTCAGGAAAATCAGTTTGCACAGCTTCACAGTATGCACTCAACCCCAGTTGTATTTAACATCCATGATACATGTCCTCTCCATTGTTCATGTCTGGATGCTTATGTCACACAGACATCCTCTGCTGTTACGTCACCTTGTGTGACAGTCAAATCATATACATTAGTCACTGTGCAGTCCATATTGTACCATGTGGAGATGTAATTAGTATTCCTGCTGCAACTGTCTTCCTTTTACATTTACTCATGTGCTTTACATTAAAATGTTTCACCTGTTCTGCTTCCTGACACTCTGTGTACAGTTACAGATCATTGACACAACGTGTACTGACTGTCTGGAATGGGATTCCCCAATACTGAGCACTGTATATACTGTTCTGTGCTTGCAACATAATATTTTAATACATGAAATACCCTTGTGGTCTTTGTGGCATTCTGCACAATCCCACTAGCTCATTGTGCTGCCGTTTACTCATATACTGTCCTCTCCTGATAAACTGTCCTGTCCTGTCCCTGCAACATAAAACAATATATGAAAAACCCTAGTGGTCCTTGTGGTATTCTGCATAATCCCACTAGCCCAGTATGCTGGAGTGTACACATACACTGTCCTGATGCACTGTCCTGTCCCCACACAGTATTACATTGTGACATTAGGAGGTACTGCTAGCCATGCAGGAGAAGTAGGGCAGAGGATGTATATCTTATGCCTGCACAGCTAGCTGGAATTTTGTAAATAATTGTATATCATTTGTTTATCGAACTTGTTTGTACAGATGATTGTGCTAAAAATGTATTTGTCAGGTTTGCTTGTATTAAAATGCATCAACAGTGTACCCTGCTGGAAGGAAATGAAATGTACATGCATTATTGTAACTGTTTAAATGTATACATTATAACAGCATATACCGGAAGTGAAGAGGTTAATCTTAATCCACTTGACTTTACAAAATATTCTCAAAATTAAATTAAATTATGGGTTAAGCCATAAAGATGTTGTGCCACAGCTTTGAAGGGAACCAGAGAAACAATGTCTTGGCTAGAGAATAGGTTGTAGCACATGTAGGAAGAGTAGAAGTGTTTTATGGTTTTATGACTTTCAGGAGATCTGAACAAAGCTCTATTTGTGTGTATGGTAGCACATAGGTGCTAAAATCCTGTTAGCTTCTAGTGTTGGTGATAGCATGGAAAACAGAATCAGATGACCAGATGTGTGTGATGTCATTCTGTAAGCCAAAAATAATATTTAGACATTAGAACTCCTACTATAGTCAGTTCTTGAAAACCTGACTAGAAAGACCCTCACCCACATCATCTTGCCTTGCTGTAGTAAGTAACTTAAGTAGGATCCAGTAGTTATTTTAGTCAGTCAGGAATAGATACTGAGATTAGCTAAATAGTGTTTTTCTATAACTCTGTGAAACTTTCCATAGATGTTATTTTTAATATTTCCTTTGGCTGAAACTCTGGTGTTTACTGTAAATAGATATTTAGTATTTTCAGTTTTATTTATTATTACATATATTTAAACTTTTCATTGTGGCTGATTCTTTTAAGAAAATATTTAAGTTTTGAGAATATTTACACATATTTATTTGGTGATAACTCTGGCCACTCCTGAAAGCCTTGCTGTTTGGTCAGCATTACCATTTGTATTAATAATAACTGAAATCAGCTTAACTGGATACCCTTTTAAGAGCTTTATAGTAACTGACTGGTGGCAGTGAATCTACGGGCAAATTTGGTAGAGCGAGTAATCTATGCCAGCCTTTCCCAGGTGTGTGTGTGTGTGTGTGTGTGTGTGTGTGTGTGTGTGTGTGTGTGTGTGTGTGTGTGTGTGTGTGTGTGAGTGTGAAAAATTAAATCTCAAAGAGTGTGTGTGTGTGTGTCAGCTACTTGGGGCAGGGACACAAAGCACTTTTTTCACAGAGAGGGTGCTGGAAGCCTTCGCTTGGACACTCAGCTGATGACCTAACCCTACAGCTGTACCAGTGAGGAGTCTTATTGTGGACCTGGAGGAAGACAGACAAAGAAATCTAGACATTGGGCTGATTGTGTTCCCTGTGTGCTCTTAAGGTAAATTGTGATTGATGCAGAGAAGTCTGCATCTATAAATACTGAGTGTATCCATTTGTTTTCTAAGTGAATGTCCCTCTCCAGTGTCAATGGTTAGGATTCAGGCTTCTTGATTAATGG
The DNA here is from genome assembly GCF_019279795.1 of Protopterus annectens. NCBI lineage: Eukaryota > Metazoa > Chordata > Ceratodontiformes > Protopteridae > Protopterus > Protopterus annectens. The sequence goes on along the minus strand of NC_056737.1, from coordinate 746,820,773 downwards.
CCCAGAGTGGGGATGTCATACCCATTAATCTGTAAAAAAAACCCTGGTGGTCCTTGTAGCATTCTGTGCAATCCCGCTAGACCAGTACGCTGGAGTGTACACATACACTGTACTGTCCTGATATACTGTCTTGTCCTGTCCCCACAACAAAATACATTAATATTTGATAATACAGTAAAAACAAAATCACTCGAAACACTAGGCTGTAGATGCTCACTGTAATAAAATGACATACACTAAAACACAAGAAGGTTAGTGCTTTCGGGAGGAATCCCTTCTATATGAAAAATCCTGGTGGTCCTTGTGGCATTCTGTGCAATTACACTAACCCAGTTTGCTGTGCTGTAACTAAATTTGCTATCCATGTTGCTTTACATGGTTTCCTGACCACCACGAAACCCTGCTTGCTTATGTTTGAGGGCAAGCTATGTCCTGAATATTCATTAAGTGCTGCTGCTCAGCACAGAAACATGTACACTCCATGTGGACTTCGTGCAAAGCCTACATGGAATTTATTGACTACCAGGGCTAATCTAAAATTAAGGTTAACCATGCTAAAATTCATGTTACAGCCTGTGTTCTCACTTATACTGATTTGTATCTGTTATTTTCTTATCTCAATCCCTCTATCAGATGTGAAAAACAACTTGCATGTTTTCCATAAACATTAACTTTTAGCCCTAAGGGAAAAACTTACTGACTGCATTTAAATAAACTGTATTGTGTATTTTTATATTAAGTGCATTAAAATACTAAAGTTGCTGGTGATGCGGCATGCAACTGCTTGTATAACTTATTCTCTTCTCACAGTTTAAAACTTCACTTATTCTTCACTGAATTGCTACAAGTGCAGCTTTAAATTTTTGTTCTACTGTACCTTATACACTTCACTCAGCAGACAGTGTTTAGACGTCTCATGATTGTTTGCTCCTACAGACATCCGAGTAAAGGTAGTAATTGATTTTGCAAATGAACAAAATAATCTTTAGAAAATTCACTCAGAATACACTGTTCAGCCCTGTCATGATTAATTGCTTGCACCTGTAGACTTCTCATCTCCCACTGAAAGCCTTTCCTGATGAAAAAAATAACTAATGGCTTTAAAACTACAAGAAATAGCTAACATTTTATATGCCTTTCATCATTTACGTTATTTTTCAAGCTGTGTAAAACATATCTGTAACATAACCAACCAAGGAAGTTATTTTATATACCCATTTATTTATATAAAAATGGGAAATTATTATCTTACTTCTGGTTATACTGTGATTAATATACTTTTACACCCCACAACCCCAGCAACACAAGACCACAGTAAGCCTTTCTTACCTTGTTATATCATAAAGCCCCTGGATACAGAAGTACTTTCTCGCTATAATATGTTTAACAATATACTGCCTTCACTCCCATACCCTACATTTAAAATATCCCTGAATGCTTTCTGACTCAGTTTTTAAGATAGACTTTTTTCCCCTTTAGCAATTTCTCCATACAAATGTTCCTTCGATCCTACTGGAAAAAAAGTATTCTGAAGAAAGCTGGATACAGCAGCTTGAATGTCATACTTGCCTCTCGATATACCCTGTCTGCTGGAATAAACTTTCTTGTCACCTGCCTGGTGTACAGCGAATAATCATTTTCTTCAAATACTTTACTGTCCCCAATTTTTAGTACTTTTACCTTTTGCCGCCACCATTTTGTCAAGAGCAACTCTTTCTTATGATATTATTACATCATCATTAATGTAGGTCTTCACTAATTTATCATGGCAAGATTTAAAGCATGCACACAAATCTCCCCTTAATTAAAAAATCCTGATGTGGAACACCAGTCCAGTTCCTTATGTGTGCATTCATAAAAAAGTAATACAATCTGTTCTTTTCTGTTTCTCTCGTACAGCAAAAAAATTCAGTTTTTCTGTATGTGCTCTGTCTTCTGACTACAGTGTTTTTTTAAACTCTTGCTCGTGAGAAGCCACATGCTTAGCCAGTCTCATTTTTTCATTCTCTTATTTTTGCATTTTTAGCAGGTCATCAGAATAGCTAGTTAAAGCTTCTTGTATTTTTTCCAGCCTTTTATTTATTTTTTTATGTTCCTTCAGAGTTTCACATATTTTAAACACTTCTGAGTACATTTGGTTTATTTTTTTCTGTGAATTACTGGAAACCATCTCACCTGTGAAAGCTGAAACCCGAACTGCTTTTTACTGAACACCTAAAAGGTTTTTCCCCAAATACGCTTTTTCCTCTCATTTTCTGGTTGATTATATCTTATTTTTTTTTTCAAATTTCTTCTTTGCTGGCATCTAGGCAGTGTACACAAAAGAAAAACGAAGCCCAGAGACGTGCAATAAAGCTCCCAGTCGGCAGAAACTGTTCAATTACTTAATTCTCAACGTAGTCACACAGCGTGGAAACGAAAATACTTAAAAAATCACTTTTATTAAATCCACCAAAACACATTAACTCTCAAACCATACATTTTCGTTTCTTAACTTCATCAGATGTGGGCTGGAACTAAAACCAGAAATTTAAACCATTGGTAATTATCGTAAACCAATCAGAATGTTTTAATTTACATAGTAAATTTAACTTTTTGTAAAAGAAAAACATGCTCTTAAAGTGCATGTTCAAAAAATGTAATGACTGAATGATATTGTATCAGAAACCTCAAACAATATTTGAAATTATTTGATTTCATAAGACAAAATACATATATAAATATAAATGCATTAAAAAATGCATAGATAAAAGATATACCTGTACCACCATGTACTGTTCATTCAGAAAAACACATATTAAAACATGATTTGTTTGCAAAAACTTTCTCATTGAAACCTATTCTAGAATGTTACTTAAAAAATACATATTTATAAAAATAATTTGTGAATATGTAATTTGCTAAAAACTTCACTCAGTACAAAATGTCAAATTGGAAACTTGATAAATCCATAAACAATGTTTTTAAAAAACATATAAAAATGCATATAAACCACATGAGTATAACAAATATATTCAAACAAAGGTAAGATATGTATAACTTTAACTTGGCATAAACTATAGCAGCAATAGGAAAGTTCACATGATTGATCGAAGTATACATTTTGTTTGTCTATTTTATTGTGTGTATAAATGTCAAAATATATATGTTTGTATATGAAATTATTTGCTTTTAACCCCAGCTTGGAAAATGTGTCCCATCTTTTATCATACTTCCTTAGTGGGACCCAGAGGCTTATAACTTAGCTGCTCTGAGTTTAAGAAGTGGGGCAATGAAAATACATTCATTTAACCCTGTTTTTTTTGTTTGCCTGCAAGGTTACTTGCCACCAGAGTTCCCTGTGTTCAGTTCTTTCCTCCCATAAACCCCTCTTGCATCCATCTTTACCCTTTCTAATACAAAAAAACAAGAAGTGGGCATCTTCACATTCTTGTTTATGTTTAAAAAGAGCATTTGTTTGCTTTTTATTCTGTATATCATATACATGTTCGTATATTCTTCTTCCCAACTTTGTTCTGTCTTTCCTATATAGAATGGCTGGCAGACTGCACATTTTGCCAAATATATCAAACATGAACTCTCACAGTTTTTGTATTCCTTCCCTTCTAAAACTGTTTCCCTACTTTCCAAAAAAATAGATTCTTTATTAATAATGAAGGGACATTGAGTACAGTGCCCACATTTAAAGGTTCCCTTCCTTTTTATTCTATTTGATACATCAGTTGCCTTGTTTGTTTATAATAAGTTTTTAATACTTAAGGATTTCTTATATGCCACTTTGAAATTCTCATTTTTTATTTTTTCTAGGTCAGTGATAGAGGTAAATGCGTTCCATTCTTTCTCTAAAATGTTCCTAACTAATGCTCAACTTGCATTATATTCAATTACTAAGGCTCGATTAAAATCTTCTTCTATTTTATTCTGCCTGTTTGTTTTACTTTTTAAACATAATATAGTTTTAAAATTTTCTGATCTACCTTCTGCCACTTCCTTTTCTATTTTTTCAATTAACACATCAGGGTACTTTCTTTTAATAAACATTCTCCTTAAGATAATCATTTCATTTAAAAAATCCTCATCATTAGATGTCATTCGTGATGATCTTATGTACTGCCCCCTAACCAAATTTCTTTTTTGATACATTGGATGTGCGCTATTGTAATGTAAATAAGAGTTGGAATAAGTGATTTTTCTATCTTCTTCTTTCGGTTGCTCCCGTTAGGGGTCGCCACAGCGGATCAACTGTTTCCATTTCTTCCTGTCCTCTGCATCTTGCTGTGTCACACCAACCACCTGCATGTCCTCTCTCACCACATCCATAAACCTTATCTTAGGGCTTCCTCTTTTCCTGTTACCTGGCAGCTTCATCCTTAGCATCTTTTTCCCAATATGCTCTGCATCCCTCCTCAGCACATGTTCAAACCAACATAATCTTGCCTCTCTGGCTTTGTCTCCAAACCTTCCAACCTGGGCTGACCCTCTAATATCCTTATACCTAATCCTGTCCATCCTCGTCACACCCAGTGCAAATCTTAACATCTTCAACTCTGCCACATCAAGCTCTGACTCCTGCCTTTTTGTCAATGCCACTGTCTCCAAGCCATATAACGTAGCTGGTCTCACTACCCTCTTGTAGATCTTCCCTTTCACTGGTACCCGTCTGTCACAAATCACTCCTGACACTCTACTCCTCCCACTCCATCCTACCTGTACTCTCTTCTTCACCTCTCTTCCACACTCACCATTACTCTGAACTGTTGATCCCAAGTATTTAAACTCATCCACCTTCACCACCTCTACTCCCTGCATCCTCACCATTCCTGTATCCTCCCTCATTCACACACACATATTCTGTCTTTTTCTGTGTACCTTTGAATTAAATTTGTTGTCAATCTTATAGAACATTACATTTAAGTATTCCAGTTTTTCCAAATCAACTTTGAATGTAAATCTTAAGAAGTCAGTACTACTGTTTAAAAATTCTATGAACTCCAAAATCTCTTCCTCAGTAGCTTCCCAGAAGATGCAGATGTCCAAAAATCTTTTATATAACAGCCATTTACTGCTAAAGATAGATTTAAACACCTGTTTCTCTTCCCATTTTGCCAAAACTAGATTTGCGTATGTTGGTGCGCAAGCTGCGCCCATAGCTACACCCTTTATTTGGTGAAAATATTCATCTTTAAAGTAGAAAAAATTGTATTTGAAAACCAAGTCCAGTAATTGAAGAATTACGGTACATTCATTATGTGTTAAGATCCTATCTTCTAAAATCAACTCTTCCAAAAGTGCTAAACCTTCTTTGTGAGGAATGCTAGAAAACAAATCAATTACATCGATGGTAAGAAACTTAATATTTTCTTTGTATAAATTCTGATCAATACTTCTAAGAAAATCCCACGAATCCTGTATTTTTTCTCCTTAACCAGGACGATTTTAGTTTTGAATCAATATATTTAGCAAGGGGAAGTGTCTTCAAACCCTCCGCAGACACTATTGATCGTAAAGGTGGGTCAGTACCATTTTTGTGCACTTTTGGTATACCGAATATTGTTGGTATCTTTGGTTTCTCCACCTTTAAATATTGATAATTCTTACTGTCAATCAAATCTTCCAAAACGAAATTCTTCGATTCCATGTCAATTCTATAATAAGCTATATTAATCTCATTTTTTGAAATACTAGTATATCTCTCAGGGTCCCTTAAGATTTTATTCATCTTCCCTTCATAGGTCCAAGTATCCATCAATACAATTCCCCCTCCCTTATCCGGCTTCATAACTCTTGTATCCGTGTCTTTCCTTAATTCATTTAACATGGAACTTTCTTCTAAATCCAAATTACTTCTATATTTAACTTCACTCAGCAGGGAATCGCCAGCAGTGCTTTAGTTTATGCAGGCTTGAAATCTGTTCAGAAAAAGAATGCACTACCTGGGAAATTTTGCTACAACAGAATAATGTGAGCAAGTGAGACACAATTAGTTACTATCTAGTTTACTTGCATTAGAGTTCTGGCCTTTTTAGTGCAAATGAATGATGTTAGCAGTGAGGTAACTGCTGAGGAGATGAACCTGTAATGAGAGTTATCACGGCCCAGGTCAAATATTAAGAGTGTGTGTTATGTTAAAGGATTCTGGAAAACGTAATACTGAAGGCTTACCCTAGACAGGCTGTATTGCAATGTAAATAAACATTTAATGCGTGCTTCATATTTTAGGTTTGAGGGTGACGGTACTCTTTGACGCTAATGTCCCCAATGTAGTTATTATTTACTTATAATGTTATTCTTTTTTATGTTTATAGGTTCAGGATAAGTTCCGTTTGGACCTTTCTGATGAAGAAGCAGTTCATTACATGCAGAGCCTAATTGATGAAAGTGTCAATGCACTTTTTGCTGCTATGGTGGAACAGATACACAAGTTTGCACAGGTGAGAGTCTAGAATAAATATGGAAGCGTATATGTTGTACATGCATAATAAATTTAACTGTAAACATGTTTTCAAAATATAGTATAGATGTATGACGAATTCAAACAAGTTACATTTTCTAAATGTAATGTAGATGTCATAAATTAAGTTTAAAAGTAAATTTAAAAAAATGTAATTAACTTTAATGTTATTTTAATTGAATTTAATTTATCCATATTTAACTGCATATGCTAGAGTATAGAAGACTTCCATGCTCTGTTAATCTGTTACCATTTTGGGTCCACAGAGTTAAAAAAAAAATTGGATGTTTATGTGCTATTCAAAATGTGGTGAGATCTGTCCATGTGGGTATGTGAAAGTGCTATTAGCATGGTTTGAAACCTCTGCAAGGCTCTTCTCCAGGTTTTAAAGACAAGGCAGATCATCTGGTGTGCACTACCCCATGTTCTATGGCCCTTTTACCTGATGCCTAGCACTTAACTCTCATTTGCTTACTGCATCTTGAGATTCGGTTTTCCCTTCTAGTCTTCAACATAGGGGAGACTTTCCTCCTGAAAAGGGAATTCTGAGATCATTGTTTCTGGCACAGACAAGGGTAGTGTGACCCCCCCCCATACCCCACCCAGTAGCTGCTGATGAACCCTTCTTTGTGGAGAGTCTTAATCTGATGAGGTTCTCTACAGACTAGCTTGCTGCCCTACTGCTTTTATTCCAAAAACTGTCTGAACCAGTTGATGTTCATCGTGTTTCACTGTTGCAGTCATTACACTTGGGTTATCCTGCTGGCAGGCTACCCGCAGTCGGCCTGAATTCCAAAGTCCTAGTCCGGCGTCTGTTGCTGTCGCCTCTTCCCTGACGTCAGAGCGCCAGCCTCTTCCCTGACGTCAGGCTGACTGCGGGTAGCCTGCCAGCAGGATAACCCAAGCGGATAACCCAAGTGTAATGACTGCAGCAGTGAATACACTCAAACATCTACATTTATGGTAGGTACACAACTGTACTTTGCAGAAAAAAATCTTGAGTCATCACTTTTTGGAACCTGTCCTGAACGATATTGTTTATGCAGCCTGAAAATATCTGTATTCAGCTTTGTTGCTGCCAAGAACCCAGAAAGATGAATGCTGTTAGCAGACCACTTAATAAAACCACCCCACAGCACATCCTTGTGAGTATCTGTGGGTTTAGCACAGTTCCTAAAAACTACAGCAACTTTCATCCCTTTCATTATATATAGAGTCTAGAATTTTAGACACATTGTGCAAAATGGTGTTTTCTGTTACTTTGGGTCCTAGATGTTCAATTGTGCTTCACCCATCTTATTTTGTAGTCTTCAGTTGTGGATGAGACTCATTTCATTAAAACTAACTTGACTGAAAACTCATATATTAGAAAAATGTAGACATCTATAACAAGTATGTAAGGGGTGTCATTTCTTATAGAATTTATTAAGAAAATGAGTTTTCTAGCAGAGTATGTTGCCTCACAGCAAGAGGTTCTCCGGTTCAATCCTTGGCTGGGGTGCTTTCTGTGCGGAGTCTGCATTTCCTCCCTGTGGTTGCGTGGGTATCCTCTGGGTGCTCCGTTTTCCTCCCATATCCCAAAGACATGCTGTAGGTGGGTTGGACACTCTAAATTGACCCTAGGCGTGAGTGCATGTGTGTGTGTGTGCCTTCTGTGGAAGGTTGGGCTCCAGGCTGGCAACTCAACACCGTAAAAACTCCACTGCCAATCATGAGTGGACAGGTGATCCGCTGTGGTGACCCCTAACCGGGAAAAATCTGAAATAATAAGAAGAAGTCTAGCAGAGTATGTGTAGATAGTCAGTGTCATATTGTTATCCCAGAGATCTGTAGATGTTTGTGTTTGCGCTCCAGCAATGATTCACTGTGGTGTTTTTCCTTTTCTCTTCTTCATGATTGTACAACCAAAGAGTTAGTATGTATAACTAAGGTGGTGGGGGTGCAGAAACATTTTTATGGTGCTGTGGAGAAGGTTTTCAATCAAATGGGTCTGGCCATTTGGGATTCAGTCAAAAAAGCATTCAGTCAAATGATACAGACCCATTATAAAGCACTAAACTGTAATATTTCATTGTAGTCACTCTATAACAAATTTAGCAATGTTATTGTAAAACATTAAGTTACACACACAGTGACATTTGACTCTTAAAACTGTGTAGAAGTCAGTTTGTACTGAATAAATGCATTG